>NC_038244.2:41110064-41400647 GCF_000004515.6 Glycine max
TTAAGTTTTTTTAGAAGTTTATTATATAAAAAATGCTAATTAAATTTATTATAATTCTTTTAGTTACTTATCATTTTTACTATTATTGTTAGAAATTTTATGATAAAAAATATACATTTTATCAATTTTTTAGAGAAAATATTTAACAAAATTTAATTATAAGAATTTAAATAATTTCATATATATGTGTGTGTTAAAAATTTATAGCATCCGTATAAATTAATTATTATTTTTATTGAAATTATTTAAATTTTGTTAATTTTATTGAGTCAAATTATTTTGTAGTACAACTCTTTATAATTTTAATAATTCTTGCAATGATAAATTATCAATTTAGCATTATATTTATATAAATAAATTTATTAAATATAGTTATTATATTTTTCTTTATTTTTTAACTTATAGTCACTATAATTTTGCATTATTAAATAAATTTTTCATTATCTTATCTAATCTCTCCTTATTAATAAATTAATATTTAAAAAATTATATTTTAAATATTTATTTTATTAGCAAAATTACTAGATACGTTATGAAAAATAATTTTGTTAGAGATTTACAAAAACTGATAACAAATTATTTTTAAACTTTAATTACTTACATATATATATATATATATATATATATATATATATATATATATATATATATATATATATATATAATGAATTTTATATTTTATTTTTCTAAATAAATTTGAAAAATAAGTTCTTATTTATACAAACAAACATCTTTAAATTAAAGCAAGTCAAAATAAAATATAATAGTTTTAGATTTTATTTCTGCAAATATATTTGAAATATAAGTTTTTATTTATGTTCCGTAAAAAAAAGTTCTTTTTTATGCAAAATAAGTGTGATTTAAAGCAATATTTTGGATTTGAGGAATGAAAAAAAAAATCTCTAAAAGATGACAAGTCAAATATTCTAACAAACATTAATAAAAAAGTAATTAATATTCTATATCAATAACATATTAATATGATAATAAGAAAATTGTACCCCGAATAATGTTGTTTATCAATGTAATCAAAATAGGCAAATTATCATTAGTTACTTTTTTTAATGCCCCTATTATATAGTCATATCGGACTCGAATTCACTCCCTTATAGTCATTATGGTAAGAGAATTACCATAAGAATTAAGAATCTCAGGTAGTTAGTTAACATGTAGTTGTTGGTGTAGATGCGTAGTCCTTAAAAAAATGCAATGACTCTTTTTTGGCCTATTTGAAGTGTAAAATATGTTTGTTAAGGGCAAGTATATCCCATGTGATATCTAAATGTTGTATCCAAATGTGTTGGGGATAATTGTATATGTCTAAGATTCAATCCATCATGTTATCAATTTTAGTAAAAAATTATTTTTTTATTTTATTAACATATTTTTTTTATTAAATTGTTAATTTGACAAGTTCTTGATTAAAATTAAAGATTTATTATCATGATAGAGATTATGATAATGAAAAACAAATTTTGTATAATTTTAATCTAAATTGTTCTTGTTGTGAGATTATCGTGAATAGGACATAATAATCTAAATAGATCAATATATATGTGATAATTTTTATTGAATAATAATTAATAGATCTCATTTATTAAATTGCATATATAGATTATGTACATGTAGATGTCATCATTAAAATGACTCAATTGAGAGTTATTGATGATTAATATTACCTTAATTTTGTCAATGGGAAATTCTTAAAAAAAAATATAATAGTTTCAACCTAAGATTATCATAATAATTAATATGTTATTTTTTATATTTTAATTTCGGACACCTAATGTCTTAGGGCATTAGTTGAATGAATATTGATATGATTAAATACTTGTTGAATTAATAATTAGTCAATAAGAAATTCATCAACTTTAGGTAATGAGTTTGAATTTTATGATAAAATTAAGAAGACCTTGACCACAACAATTAAGTGAAAGAAGAAAAGAATTTCTTAAGTCATTTATTGATTAAATATAATATGTTAATTTATTAGAGTTTGACAATAATACTATAATTTAGCGTTAACCTTGGAGCTATAAATGATGGACGAAAATATTACATGGTTATTGAAGGTAAGACATGTATGTTACTTTATCATATCTGGACGTTAATGAGTGTTGCTAAACGCCTACCTTGATTAGTATATTAATTATGATTTATTACTGGTTTAATATTGAACTTATAAATCAAACACAAATGAATGTTCTAATCTCTGCGAAAGAAAATAATTTATTTCATAATTAAATTAGAGAATTTAATTCAATCAAATAAATATTTCAGTGGAATATTATTATTTTCTTTGCTAGCACTAGGAATATAATTAATATAAATAAAGAGTATTATTTTATAAATGTGAAAGTTGTCCATAAAATAAGAATAAACTTCTATTGCTACATATCAGGATCAGGTAATGTCATTAGTTATCGTAATTAGTCATGTGATTATTTAAGAATAATTTTTGCCTTATGTTAGGAAGCTTTCTAAGATAAAAAGATATGGAATAATTTTTATTTTCCAATATAAAAATAAAAAGATATAAAATTATTTTAAATAAAATCTTTCCTTTTTTAAAAAGATCCAAATTCATATCTCTTTAACAACACAGACTAGAAAAGTTCAAGTCTAGTTTTAGACCTGAAAAATAGAAAGAATTTGCTCTTTAGAGTTAATAGCAGTGATTAGTGTAGATACATCTAGAGTCTTCACACTATTGAAGAAAAATTTTGTTGTTTCAAGAAGGTGCATCCAAATACACAAATTTATTTTTTTTTCTATTTATTATTATTGTATATTTTGAATGCAAAATAAATCTTAATTTTTCGCTGCAAGTACTGGAAACACTTCTATGTAACTATGAAATGATCCAATTTTACAATAAACTAAATAATTAGTTTGATTTAATTGAAAATTTGAAAAGGAATGTTCAAATACTTGCAGAAAAATAAAATTCCAGGAATAGCAATAAGCATTTCCCGAGTTAAACAAATGAGAAAACCTAAGGTTATGATTTCAATCATGCAAATAATTTCGCCAATTCCTATTCTAATTGGTTTCTTGAATATATTTTTTCAATTGTTGAATTCTATTAAAGTTGTTAAATGGTCTTTATGTGAAATACTAATAATTGTTTTCCCCCCTAATTTAATTCCTACTTGGTCAATTAGGATTCAAATTTGTGGTAAGCATAATCACAAAAAGCACTATTACAAAAACAAGTTTTAACATCTACATCAATTTTCATTAGAATTGATGTTACAAAATGCTTAGTGGCATTTTTGTAAATAAAATTTCATCATTAACATAAATTTTTAGAAAAAATCGATGTTAACAGGATAATGTTAACATTAGTTTTTAAAAAATCGATGTTGTGAATATTCATTTAACATCGATTTTTCAAAAATCGATGTTAAGATTATCATTTCAACATTGATTTTTTAACAACCGATGTTATGAGTGGTCATATATCATATATGTAGTGTGTGTGTGTGTGGATCTGGCTAGAAAGCAAGAAAGAAAGGACAAATAAGCTTCCAAAGACCTTCCCACCACCACACACTCTTTCTCCTTCCACTCGAGAACTGCTTCATTGATCGAACCCTCCACAACCTCCATGCACCCTCTCCTCCCTCTGAACCCTAATCGAAAAACTCCACAAGCCCCACAGCTACTCCCCCTGATCTCTCCACCACCACCACAAAGATGGAGGTTGTCATAGTGAACATGTCCTTTGGATGGGGAAGATCTGGTGCCATGCTGATGACCCCTTAATGTGCCTCCAAGTGGGCCACAGAAGGGTTGAGCAAGTTCGTCACGAAGGAGGTGCTGAAAGGAATGATCGTGGTCGCACTCAATCACTTGGTCAAGAATTGTTAGGGTTTCAGAGCTTTTACATGGTTACTGATTAGGTGAAGAATTGCTACTAGATTGGTATATGAAGCTTTTACGATGGTGATGAATTCATTGCAATTGTTGTGGGGGTGAAGGCCGACGCTGAAGCAGCAACGACGTTGTATGGTTCCAGTGGTTTGTTTCATCATTATAGAGAATGCACATATAAATGAGAGCGAAACTAAATAAATTATTTGAAGAAGCATACAAGAGGTGTCATACTGCTCCCACTGAAGGCATTTCCTCTTCAACAATTCAATTCAACTTGCAATTACAACACCAAAATTGGCACCAAGGCATGTTCCTCTTCAACAATTCGGTTCAACTTGGAATTACAATGTTTACTATTTACCTAAATCTTAATTGATTATTGTGTATGATTTAAACAAAAAGGGAAAGGTTTTGAAATGGATTGGTGATGGTTGTTGGTTGTGTCTTCATATGTGCGTGGTGCATGTGTTTGTGTATGCAATCATGTCTCTGCTTTTGTTGATTCAAATTGAATATGATGAATTTCTTCAAGTTGTGGCGACGACATATTATTCTACTCCATATAAATGCACCAAAGGGCTATCATGACAATTTATATGGCATCAAATGTTTATTGTGATATTGGATGTTAGTGTGTTTGGGTGTAGCACTAGTATTTATGTTGTTATTTTATATTAGATCTTAAATAACTGCATGAATAAAAAATAATTTTGTACCAAATTAATGAACATTGGATACTAAAATAATTAATTATTGAGGAGTATTTATAATAAGCCAATTTTGAAACAGTTACTAGTTAACTTTCTTATGATAGTAATAATGAATTGTTAATAAAGATGTCGTAAGTAAGAACTAGCAGACTTGCAAATTTTATGGTACTCCTGATATATACTTGGATGAGCAATGTATACATCTACATTGATTGTCGTAATGCTAAACATCAGACCCGTTTGATGTCATTATTTCATTTTCTTAACTTTTGTAATGGAAACGACAGAGGTATATTTCCCTGTTGAATTTTTTATTCTAATTTGTGCAATGAAATCTATCTAGTTAGAAATAAATGGTCTTTTTCTTTATTAGAAATTCTATGGATGCCATGTTATTGATATGTAATTCCAATACTTTAAAATCATGCAGCCTAGTGAATCCAACACATATGTTGACATAGAGGCGATATATGAATGCCTTGAAACTGAGTGTGGAGTTAGCCAAGAAGATGTAATCTTGTATGGGCAATCAATTGGAAGTGGACCAACACTGCACTTGGCTACTAAGTTTCCAAGGTTGAGAGGTGTGGTTCTTCACAGTGGCACTTTTTCTGGTCTTCAAGTGCTCTACCATGTGAAGTTCACATTTTGCTTTGACATTTATAAGAAAATATATAGAAGGCTATTGATTAAAAAGAATCATGTAGCTTATGCTTGAGTACAAGATCATAATACCAAACAATATATAGGCAATCTAATATAATGCAGTTATAAGAACTAAAGCATGGTTCAAATGTTATCTACTTTTGACATTTGGCAACAAAATGTAGGAAAAGTAATAACTATGGAATGCTATCAATGTATAATGTTTCATTTTTATGTTGACCAAAATATGAAATCAACTAAAGCATTAATGCTAAACTATTTGATCTACTTGAATTTAACCTCTTCATGGAATCTTTAGCAAGATTGAAGGAGACTCATTTTTTAAGATGGATTAACTAATATTTTATTTCCTATATTATTTCATTTGATCAAATTGTAATATTTTATTGCAACTCGTGCAGAACATCAACAAAATAAATAAGGTCAAGTGTCATGTACTTGTAATACATGCACGTATATGATGCACTGTAATCACATGTAATGTCTTTTTTCTCCTACAGGTTCATGTGCAAGCAGTTCTATCAATCCTTTTGGCTACATTTGTTGGCTTTGGTGTGGTGATGAGTGAAAGTTCTATTCTTGTGGAGTTTTTTAGATGGAGGAGAAGAGTGCAGGCTCTACAAGAGCAACAACATGGTCTGCAACTGATGCCACAAGTAGCACAAAATCCTCGAACTCCAAACATGTTGCGTCTAGGTTTAGGGTCAGGTCCTTCCAACCACAATCAACCTGTGGTGCAAAGTCGTCAGAACTCAAATCAGAGCTAAATTGATGTGTTTATGGCTTCTCTTAACACTAGGAGTTGCAACTGATTGCTTTTATTCTAGATTTGGAAGTGCTTATTATGTATAGGGAATTAAAATTTATTACTTCGTTACATCTTCACTAGACTCCATAGCTTATAGTAGCAATAGAGTGACTTAGAATGTAACTTATGCTATGGAATTTCAGTTTTTTTATTTGTAATGGGAATTTCAATTTTCAACTTATCAAAACCAGAAGGTTTTTGCCTTCATTTCTTTTTCTTTATTTCTGGCAAACTTATTGAGTGATTTATAAAGTTCATTTGTTTCAATATGATAATTCACCAACTTTTGGTCTTTTTTTTGTTTCTGTTGTTTACCTAATATGATTTGTAGTTCCATTTTTTATTGTTCTATCCTTTTACAAAGACTTGTAAGGAACAACATCAGTTTTTGCAGAATCGATGTTATATGGTACTTACAACATCGATTTTTCCATAATCGATGTCGTTTTTGCTTTTTTTTGTCTATTTGTTATTATACCTCATCGATTTTGCGGAGAACTAGTGGATTTCAAAATCGATTTTTATAACTGATGTTAAACATGATCTACTTTTAATGACGGTCATTTCAACATCGATTTTAATGTCCCAAAAAATCGTGTTAAATGCCAATTTTGTAGTATTGGAGAAATATTAAGAGTTATAAATATAATCAAAAGCATACAAAAAAATGCTTGACCATCTATTATTAAATGAACTCAATTTTTCTACAATTCCATCAATTACACGAAGTTGGTCAATAACGCATAATAAATGACAAATGTATTAGAGTGGACAATTCTAAGATGCAGATAAAAACAATAGACCAATACCAAATACATGAAGAATACAGGAGAGTGAGAAATTTTATAATTCAGAATTCCCATGATGTTCTTCGTGTTCTCTCCTATCCCTAGAAGCTCTCTCAAAGTCACTCACTTGATCACGATCTTCTATTTTCAAACCAAGTAAAAGATACCCAAACGGCTAAACCCCTTCTTCCTATTTTCTATTTATATTAAAAGAAATAAACCTCGCATTATGGAAGTTAGCACAAACATGCTAAGCATATCATGGTCATGCTCTTTGATTATGCATTTCAAATTTCAAAATCACCAAGTGTTTCTTCAAACAACACGATTGTGTTGTATATAACACGACCATTCTTGAAAATTTTGGATGTTGATGCTTTAGTTCAACCAAAAGTAGCATAATTGTGCTATATGGAGCACGATCATGACAAAATTTGGCAAAAACTCACATTCCAAGACAATTAAATTTAACAAAAGTTATTATAAAAATTAATAAATTTAATATACATGATAAAATTATTTTACAATTGTTAGTGTGTGACCTGTTTTCTTTGAACACAAATAATATAAAACATTTCATATCATTGAAAAAAAATATGAGTTTTAATTACAATGAATAAAACTTTGAACAAATTATAATTTGGCACAAATCATTAATTTAACTGTTACACGCTTTTTTGTGTATTTACTTGTACATGATAACAATTATACTTACACATATTTAATTAACTAAAGGTTAAATGATTCTTCCTAAATTATTTGATAATTGTTAATTAGGTCTCTAAATTATTTATTTTCTATTGGGTCCTTTAACTTATATTTTCTTAAAATTAGATTCTTCCATCTAATTGTTTTCATGGAAAATTAATCAAAACACTTTGATCAAAAGTATAATAAATGGACTGATGCCTTTGAAGTGTATTGTAAGCACTATTGAGTAAAATTTGAAAATTTTCTCCAAAATTTCAACCTTTATAGATTAACTCAATTAAGTATTAATTTTTCACAAGTATATACACACTTGACCCAATAATAACTTTGCATAAAAAAAAACTCTCACAATTGACTTAATCATGCTTATAATACGTTTCAAAAGTACCTACTAGTCCTCTAGCTGCAATTCTGATGAATCATTTGTGGTTAATTTTTCTTAATGACAGGTAGACAACAAGACTTAATAAAAAAGACAATTAAATTTTTCATATCAAAAAATCTACTATCTAATATAGGCCGTTTTCAAATTATTATCTAATATTTATTTTTTTTCAATCAAGTACCTAGAAAATTTTTCAGTTTCATTTTATCAACTCTCATTAGTCGTCTTCCGTTAAGTGTCACCGACAATTTATTGTCAAGCCATCACCTTCAATGACATGACAATGACACGTGAGTGATTAGGCATGATGGCATGGTAGTAACGATAGATAGTATGTTGAAACTTTATTTTTTTTAAGTAATTATTTTACAAAAAAATAAATTTTTAGGTAGTAATCTAAAAACGGTATATTTTTCATGTATAAAAAATTTAATTAAGCTAATCTGAAAAACAATTTTTTAGTTAACAAATGATAAAGAGAAATTTTATCAAAATAAATAATTTAATTTTAAATAAAATGATAAATTTTATTATTTTATTGAAAATAAAAATAAAAATGATAATCATAAATTTAAATTATGTTTAAAAGAAAATCTTATAAGTCAATAAGAAAAAATCATTTTTCAAACATTTTTATTTAATCCAATATTTGTAAACTTGTCAAAAAAATTAAAAATTAATCAAAATAACTTGATGAACGTATATGTAATTTAATTTTATATAAACTTAAGAAAATTTATCCTATTTATTTTTTTAAGATAATTTCTCATTCAAAATAAGAAATACATTAAATTAATAAGATATTTTTTATTGGTAGGAATAAAAAAAATACTATTTGAAATTTACAATAATTCACCTATCAATTTGTCATGTTTTAATCAACCGAACTAGATTAATAGAATAATATTAAAGGTGAAATTAAAAAGTTAAGATGAATATATTTAATATCTGGATAAAGTTAAAAGAGAACCAACCATATCAAATGCTGAGATATATATTTTGGGTTGAGAGAATAGTGAAGGAAGAGTAAGAGAAGACATAATATGTTGCATGTATACATTGATTATAGATTACAAAATACCCATTATATATCGTTTAAATAAGTTTTCCATACCTGAAAAATAGGTAGTTTTCAAATTACTACCTAAAAATTCATTATTTTTTTTTCCAAATATGTATCATAAATTTTTTTATGTTTCAATTTATTATTTGTCATTAATCCCTTTCCGTTAAATGATGACGTGAAAGAGAGAATGTCACATCATCACGGTCAACCATTGCCACATCATTGAAGGTTGATGACGTGACCGACAATGAGGTGTGTGTGATAAGGTGTGATGATGTGACACTCTATCTGCTACGTTATCACTTAACGAAAGACGACTAACGGTATATAGTAAAATGAAATTGAATTTTTTTTTAAGTACTTGTTAAAAAAAATGTCAAGTAGAAATCTGAAAATGACCTATATTCCAGGTATAAAAAACTTAGTTAAGTGATAAAAAAATAACAAATACATGTCTAAGAACACAATTAAAAAAAAGAATAATTAAAAAATCAACTAAAAATCGTTAAATAATTTAACCTGAATTAAACTTTAATGTAGCTTTTGCACTACATGCATACACACTTGAAAGCAAAAATCACTTTATTTTTATTAAATCTTTTTGTTCTTTAATATTAGTTTTAGTTCACACAATATATATAGTAACGTAGTTGGAACGCGTGTAAAATGAATCCGGTATGATTTTGACTTCTCTAGATAAGTTTCAAATGTCAAATCCCATATTGTTATTTTCTTTGAACCCTGCCCTGTAATAATAAAATAATATATCTTTCTACTCGCTCCTCTCGCTTTCATTTTCTATAGACACCTCATTATTCATGCTTCTCCAATTTTAGGTGGCCTCAATGCTACGTGATTATCCACCATCACTTGACCAAGAAAACAAAAACTGAAGCTTGTTCACAAGTCCACAAGATTGTTTCCAAAGAGACCCCACTGTCCATCACCAACACTAAGTTTCCACAAATTCATATTCTACGTTAATGGGATTCTCTAAAACACAAAAAGTCTTCCCTGAGGGAGCATTATACACGCACCATATTATCCAGAGGAAAATCTCTATTAATGACCTTTTTTTTATAAACATAATATTAGTATAAAGTTGTCCCATTTCCAATATAATTTATTTTATACCCAAAATACTCTATTAATGACTTCTTAACAATATACATACATATATATATATATATATATATATATATATATATATATATATATATATATATATATATATATATATATATATATATATATATATATATATATATATATATATATATATATATATATTCTATAACTTTAAATTAAATAATATTTTCTTAAAACTCATCGTGGAATTAAACTTAAATCACATATATAAAATTTCATATTAATCCAAAATCATTTGCTACCTTGTTCATATAGATTAAAACCAACATAATATAAATATTTCAAAATATATTAAAATATCAATTATTTGATTATCTTCTTATTATTGTTCAATTTTGACAAAATTTATCACAAACGATCTTAATAATACATAGATATAATTCAACGGTTGAATAAATAAAAATCACATTCTATATCAAGTTATAAAAATGATATACTAATTGTTAAAGTTATATCAATATAATTTGATCATTCATTTTTATATATATATATATATATATATATATATATATATATATATATATATAATTTTAATAATTCAATTGTTTGATTACAAATTCTCATTACCGAACTGATTAAATATATAATTCTTAGTGTGCATTAGCATTCAGATAATACCAAAATATTTGAATGTTGAATTAAAAAAAAAAATACACAAAGGACTCTATCAATGATTATTCTTGACTTGATCTTTATCTCATATATTTAGAAAAACTGTAGATATATTTAGTTCTAAAAGTTTTAATTTAACGAGCTAACTTATTGATAATTACAAAAAAAATATCTTTCAATTTTAATATTATTCTAAAAAACTTACAATAAAATCTATTAACTTCATTTTGCTTTCAGAAAAAAAAGTATAAGTCACTTCTACGTCACAATCAGTCTCGTATTTTATTAGTAGGGGAGAAAAGTTATATACTTAATTATATTCTTAATGTCTTAACTAGTGTACTTTATTTATTCATATTTTAAATCATTTATCAATTGCGGACATTTAACTATTTGTGAAAGTAAATTAATTAAATTTTTATGACAACAAATTAACTTGTAAAAATTGAATAATGAGAAATTAATAAAAGGAGAAAAAAATATAAATTTTAGTTTTAAACTAAGTTACTTGCCTCCGATATTAGCCTTTTCTGTATTGGCATCTATTTTTCTATATCAGTATTCCTTCTTCTCAGTTTTCACGTAAAGTTAAGGTTATATTTAATTTGAAGAAATACCTTTTATTTTGAATTATTTATAAAATATTATTTTATTTTAATTTCATTTGTTATATAAAAATTACATAAATTAATAGAATACTAATATTTTATAATTATTAATGAAAAAATATATATGCCGCCTATTCATAATTTCGAGACTATCGTAGCGTAGTATTTTTTTCAAGGAAAAAGAAATTATGGACACGGTGTCCCCATTTATATCTGATCCAACGGTCTAAAAAAATGCATGCTACAAACAGAAAGGGCAAAAACAAAAGTTGCGTGTATTACTGAAGAAGACTTCATGTACCTTAGGCATAGAATTTTCGCACATTTAACTCCATTATAATGAGCATTTTTCCCCTATACTACGTGTATCATTTATAAACAATTGATTATGCTCATGATCAGGTCGAAAACATATAGGACTTGAATAAGAAATCTTGAATATATATAACTAAAATTAACTATCCGTTGGTAAACACGAATATTTATGTTATATTACGAAAGTTAAAATATGTTATTCTCATAAATATAAAAATATTTGGAATTTTTTTTAGTATGTTTTTCATTTTCATAAAATTAAGATGTGTTGTTTTTTAGATTTAAAATAAAATTCCGACATTTAAATTTAGGTATATAATTTTTTATATTGATTATATTATGTAAAAAAATTTCACATTTACATTTATAACTAATGCTAAAAACCATTAATTGTAATAAGGTTAAAATATCTGAACCTATATACATCATTTTTTACATTGATTATATTCACAATTAATTTAAAAAAACACCACATTTAAATTAATTATATGTATAACTGATGTTAAAAACCATTATCGTAATTTAAACTTACATTCAAACAAAAAATAATACATATCAATTGTGTGAGAACACAAAATATACTAAAATTTTATAAATATAAATTCTAAATATTTTCATGTTTATTAAAATAAAAAATATATTTTAATCTATTAGTAATTATAGATATATACGTAGAGGGACAATGGCGAGGGAGGACGTGATGGGGAGTGACATACCCCAGTCTAAATCCGTTTTTCTAAGTCGAAGAAAATCTAAATTTGACACTAATCTCAGACAAAACAAGTTTTTCCTATCATAGTAGGAACGATGTCAGACGAGTTCATATTTATTCCGATGCCTAAAAAAAAGTACTATTTATAAAAAAATTTCTTTCATTAATTTTCATTTTTTTCATGGAAATATTCTAATTTCTAAACGTCTCTATCCCTTGCCCTAGTCCAAGGAACACACTGATAAAATATCTTATTAAAATCAGATATTCTATCAAATACAAATTGATTAATTAGATTAAGAATACTATAGAATATCTATCATATATTCAATCACGCACTTTACAAAGTTTCTCCGGTAACATTTCCTAATTGCTTTCTCTTTTCCACCTATTGACCACAAACTCTGGAACTTGCTCTCTCCCCTCCCCTCACTCTATATATACCTTTCCACCCCACTCTCTCTCTTCACCCTTGTTCCTTCTCACTTCACAACACCTCACCCATTTTCCACTCTTTCCCTTCTACCTTGTTCCACCTCTTAATTTTTCTAACAAAATGGAGGAAAGTGTGCTAACAAAGAGGCCAAGAGAAGAAGAACCCCTAGAGAACAAAGATAGTACTTATGAATTACTAGAGTCCTTATCAAAGAGGCACAGGTCATACAACCACATACTCTCCCTCCTTGAATCAGAGGAAGATGACTCCACACAAGACCTATCTTCTCTCATCACTTCCCTCCAACAAGAAATCACCAATTGTGCCTCTGATTCGGACACCCTTTTGAACCAACACAGCCTCACCAACACCACCACCACCACCACAACAAATAGTAATTTAGAGGATTGTTCATCCTCAACAACTAAATATTCTAGTGACATGATGGAGGAACATGATGACAAAGAAGGGGTCATGAGACACCTTCTTGAAGCTTCTGATGATGAACTTGGGATTCCAAATAAAGAGGATGAATCACTCGATCTTGGTGAAGATGGGTTCAAGTTCAACGGTGGAGACATGTTTTCTTCAATTTGTGATGGGTTGTTGTGGGAGCTTGAAGATGAAGCTGCTAACTACTATGATCTTTTGCAGTCTCAACTCTTTCTCTAGTTTTTTTTTTTTGGTGGGGGATAGAAAGTGAAAAACCATAGTTTTCATGCGTTCAAGATGAAATCCAAGGAGGAAAAAAATGAAAAATTTACTAGTTTTTATTTTTTCATTTTTTTGTCCCCTCTTTTTGTAAATTAAAATCATGGGACGTTTATGTGTGGTTGGTTACTACTTGGCAATATGTCGATCTGTAGAAAAAGCAGCTAGGCTTATATATTCACATTACACAAAGTAATTAATTAGCTAGTAATGATCTTCTAAACTATTTCATATGTTAATTTTATTGACTTTTAAGGGTAAATGAAAATTACTTCTTTTTATTTTTTATGATTTATTTATGCTTCAAGCACATTTTTGGTAGGGTATGCAACTTCTTTCGGTAAGTTGCTATTGGTCTTTGAGCCAAATAAGATTAACATAGACAACAAAATTTTGCATCTAAAATTGTCCTACTTGTTTGAGTATTTAATGGTATATAAATCATAATGAAATAAAATAGAGGACGGTTTCTTATTATTATTATTATTAGTATTATTATTATTATTATTATTATTATTATTATATCCAAGGAAAATAAATAAAAGAAAAATAACAGTTGTTATTCCTAATAAAAAATACTAACAACACATTCTTTAATATATTATTTTTATCACATTCTTTATCATCGTTTAAAATTTATTAAAAATAATAAAATTATGAGTGAGACTTGTTATACAACAAGGGAGACCTATCCATTTTTATTATTTTTAGTAAATTTTAGTCAATAATTAAGAGTATATTATATAAAAAAAAGTGTACTAATTAAAGTGTATTATTAATGTTTCTCATAGAGGAAAAAAAATGAGTTCACCTAAGTTTATTTAATTTTTGTTTTAAAAATTCAAAAAATAACAGTATTTATCATTTCATTCCTGTTTTTCACGCTAGGAAGCCCTCATTTTTCTTCATGGGCAAAGGGAAAAACTAAATTGATCACTTGCCAATATATGCATGTGGACCTAAATGGTTGAAAAGTAGGGACATTGGCCGAATAGCCTACAACACACGATACACGAACTGGGAAAAAATAACTTTAAATTGCACAATAATGTAATGCAGTTTTTCTAAAATGTATTTGATTAATTTTGAAAATTAAGCTATTATTATAACCTTAATGTGCTTACAAACTCATTGATTTGCTTGATATATAAGTTTAAGTTCGACTGATGAAAAACTTTATTGTTATTGTAATACAAAAGATTGAGTCCTCATCAATTTTCCAAAGAAGGATACCTTCAATACGAATCAGTTTCTTCCACTTAAAGAGTAACAAAAATAATAATAGAAAACGTGTGCCCAGAAAGAAAAAGGGAAGTCAGCTTGGTACAGGTTAAATATATTTTACTAGAATAGTGTGTCTTTCATTATATTATCAGGGGTATTTTTTCCCTATAAACTAAAGATACTTTAGGAGTAGTTTTTTTTTTTTTTACCCTTCTAAGATATTAAGTGTGTCCTCCTAAGAGGTAAGTGTGTATTGAGACATTGACCAATACATTCTATCGATTATAATTTATTAAAAAATAAATTTTAATTAGAATAACATATATGCATTATCATTTTATTTTTAAAAAAGAAAAATGCAACAGAAGTTAAATTAATATAAGTCTAATATTTTTATACTGTTATTAATAATATGCTGACTTATTATGTTAAAAATCTTTAAAAAAACATTTTATAAATAATTAAGTTAAACTTTTTAACAAGTTAACAATATATAAGTGGATACAGAACATCAAAACTAAATCCATTTGAAAACGGTGCTATAACTATTTTCTCATTTGTTGGTAGTTGTTGAGTGGTGTGGCAGACTTCACACTAAAATGGAACAAAGCATGTTATATATAGGCTTTATTTAATTTCATGCTTTGTGTTCTTTAAAGCAAACATAATAGAATGTAAGATTGAATATATTTTTATTCTCCAAAGAAGATAAAACTAAATTAAATAGAGTATAATAAACTGCTACGTTGCTTTCTGTCCGCCCATGTGTCAAACTTTACATAATTTTTTTTTATCAATGTTGATTATTAATATTTGTAGAAGAACATTATAGTTTAGAGTAAATAATTAAACAACTCAGTTTTGGGAAGCACCTTTCACCTGCGATTTATCTTCTCAATTGTTTATGCATATTAACTAATTTTTAATTTATAAAAACCATATTAAACTTTCCTTAGAATCTCTAGGTAAAAAAATGGCATAATACTAATTATGTAAATTTTTAAGTGACTATTCCATACATTAAGTAAATCTTACGAGTGAAAAATAATTTGAGCGAATAAATATTTCCTCTTTACTTGTATTTTATTCCACTGATAATTTGTCTAATTTATAAGAATCAAATTCACCCTTCAAGAATATGAGTTTGATTTCTACTTAAGACATGCCCCTTAGTTCTTGTTCTCTCAAGGAATTCCTGTATCAAGCACATGGCCTATGGTCCAGATGGTTGAGAGTACAATTATAAGTGGACCTCTGTGTAACGTTGCAATTCCAGCCATTGGTCCCCACTAACACTAACTCAACTAGCTTCTGTACATTGTACCACGATTAATTAATTAATGGCCAAATGATCCTAACAAAAAAATCTAGATTCCACGTGTTTTTGTTTAATTTTAATGATATGCACATTTCATAGCATTCAAGTACTTGAATGCTTTAAATATGTGATCAGAAATTCGAATTTTAATTAATACGAATGTAGAAATTATTATAGGAGATAGACAACACACCTATAGGTGTTAACAGATTCCTTAGAGTTTAAAAATCTCAAAAAGTGATGGGGATAATCCTTTACAATCGTATGCTGAGGAAAAAAAATAGTTAGTTGAAGAAATCTTGTTAAACCTTGTGATTGTCTCATAATTCTTGGAGGTCACATGTTGAGTGGCTCTACTTGTCTTTTATTGGAATGTATTACTTTGTTTCTTTTTATCTACTACTTTAAAAAAAGTATTTTTATTTATTAATTAATTGTTTGATTTTAATGATATGCAAATTTCATTATAACTTATGCTTTATAATATCTTTTGCAGGTGCTGCACCGTTTGTTCTAGTGTCTCAATCATGCCAACCTTGACTGATATCTAGTGAGACCAATTACCAATTCAGATTAGTCAACAACCATTTTAGGATTAGGAAGCAATTCATTCTGAATTTATCACTTTATCCATCTTGAACATAACAAATATAAAAAAATAATAATTTGATTTTCAAATGAAATTAATAAATCTTAACAAAACTTGCACTAAGTTTTAAGCTTCATTGGGTTATATATGTCAATAATTAGATTGTAATATGATAATTTAATCAAAGTGTTTAGTTCTTAAAGTTCATAATTTTTTATTTGGTCTCTCGTTTTAATTTTTTTAGACAAGTCATTCATATAATGTTCTTCTTTACTAAATGATATTTTGTAATTTTTCATTTCCTATTTTGAGACTCTAAAAATTATGAGTTTAATATTTAATCATTTTAAATACCATTAGTTTTTCATTTATAATCCTCCTAAATATCATGTGCGATTAATCAAATTGATTATTTTTATAAACAAAATATCAATATGAGTCTCTTCTAAAATAATTTACTAGCAAGGACCTCTTTTGACTATTGACCCGTTAGAATTACATGTTTGATCAATAGGTTTAAAGAGAACATGATACATAATAAAGATAATTTTTTTTTTTTACTGATCAATGGTTAAAAAAGACCCATGTCAATAAATTATTTTAAAAGAGATACATATTAGTATTTTGTTTATAAAAATTACCCAAAATGATTAGTAACTCAAATATATATCATACGTTTCCTACTTAATCTCTCAATTAGAGGGATCAAATGAAAAAAATTAGTTATGTAAAATTCATTGGAGATCAATAAGTTGTTGGTCCCAATGTTATTAGGGTTGGTCCCCTTAAACATCATCTCTAGTTCAAGTCTTATAAATGAAAAAAATTACTTGAGAGGAAAAATTTCACTAAAAATAGTCAACCAAATTTTTTTATGGAGATTAATTATCAATAAAGCTAATAAATACGAATATTGATGACAAAAAAAACTCATTGCCAAAAAGATAGAAAAAAGTAACCACACGAAAAAAATCATGATTTTTTTAGGGATAATTTTTTTTAACTAAGTCATGATATTATTATTTGTCAATAACGATGACCATTAACAACAGAGATTAAAGGCTAAGTGCAAAAGACGGGATGAGAGCGAGAGAGAATAGTGTGTGTCGGTCACTTTAGGGCATTTCCACGTTTAAACTTTACATCTTAAGGTGAAACTTGCTCTTTGTCTAAAGTTTCAGAGTCCAAGGAAAAATCTCGTAGCCAATAATCATATTTATAAGCAGTAAAACTTGTTGGTGATTGGATATAAGAATACTGCATAACTATTAAAAACAAGAGAACACGTTATCTTGGGAGGAAAGAAGTGCTAGCAACACAGTATTATCTCACTCTTTCACTCTTTTATTAATTAAAATTTATTAAAAATTATATAATCAAGGAAGAATCATGAAAAGTGAGATTCACAAAAATATTATTTTAATAAATTTTAATCAATAAGAAGTGTGTTGAAATAATTATTGACAATGAATCAGTACTGATAAAAAAATGTTAAGATATGTGAAGGAAAATTAAAATTAATCAAAGGTAAAGAAAGAGTTTCATTATTGTATAAGACTTTTTGTCTTTTGCTTTTGAAAAATAAGGAAATGTAAATCAAAGTCTTAAAACACTCTTCGCTATTTTTGGTTGGTTCATCCCAAGATTGTAACACTGATTTGTTCACACTTTTGTTAATTTCTAGTCTTTAGTAGAATTCAGGTAAATCCCTTTTCTATAAGCAATTTAGTTAAACACTTTAGTTGTTTCTCAACCTCAACTTTAGTTAGTGTTGCATGCATGGCTGCGGGAGTTAGGTCCTCTCCCACTAAATCTCCTCCTTTTGTTTATGGCTTTCAACTCAAGGTAATATAACATGTGCTCAATTTCTCATTACCCGTTCTTCGTAATTTTCTACTATATACATGTATAAAAATGTTTATTAATTGGTGAGGATTTTCATAAATTGATGCAAATAAGTTGTATCACACAAGGACACTATAGTGCGAGACAGTGACAAATTCAAATATTTACTTTAATGGGACAAGAAAATAATTTATAATATATTTATAGAAGAAAAATATTAAAAGTTTTTATAAAATATATAATAATATGATTAAAAAAATTCAAAATATCCAAGTTTCTATAAATTACACTGTCCTATATGTATTTTCATATTTTAAAAAATGTAGTGGTATGATTTTTTGATTGTGAATACAATAACAAATTAGAAACATGAGGTGATAAAATCAATATTGATTTATTCTCTCTTTTAACTCTTGTAATTTCATACAATCATTTTAAGAAAAAAATCTTATGCAAGTAACATCAATTTTTTGATGGGGGCAAAAATAAAAATCATTATATATTCAAGTGAAAAAAAATGTTTTGGAGACCATTGTTATCGTGGTTATACATGTGGATCCCCCACTAGTGAAAGAGAGAGTCACAAAATACTATCATCTTCTCATCTCAAATTTTAATATAATAATATCATGTTAAAATATTATACTTTTTTTGTACACATAATTGGAAGGAAATACTCAAATATTTTCTCCTAACTAGATTTTCTTAAAAGATATACAAGAGTTGAGATTTGAACTCTTGATCATTTGTTTACAGAATCCAAGTTCATGCTGGCAAATCAATCACTTATTGGTCCACTCAATGTTTATTTTAAGAGAAGGTTGAAGATTTTAACATAACTTACTATATACATGGAAGAATATACTATTAAGAGTTCACGAGAGAAATTAAATAACAGTAAATATATAAAAAGATATTTAACATTTCTTTTTGTTATTAAGAAAATTCTTAAAAACAATATTACTAGAAAATTTTAAACTATTCATGATAAAATTTAAAAACATAGTACTTTATCTATATGCATTAAGGTCATTCAAGAAAAAAAGAATCACTTGAAAAAGGAAATTTGCTTTTTAGTATTAGTGGACATCATTTTCACTAAAATGGATTAGTTATTGTTTGACTTTATAACATTAATAGGTCAAGTTCCGAAGTAGTCTAGCTGCTTCCTTGGCTTGTCCATTCCAACAACTGAAAATTGTGAAACACAAAAAAATCAATCAAATCTAGCTTGGAAATAAAAAGCCCCGTGCTGTGTCCGCCATGTTTTCATCCATCAGTGTGAAGCTTCCAACGTTGCTTCTTCCCTTTTTTTCTCTATCTTTTTCAGTACTCTTTCTCACTAGGCCAAACAACGCGCTTACTAGTTTTTACACATGGATTTAATTTTTTATTCACTAAATACATGATTTTATTACTTATTTGTTAACGTATAATTATTTATATTGCTTTAGTGAAAAGAAGGGAAAAAAACTTGCAAGGATGTGCAATGAATCTACTATCTGGTCACTCAATTTATTAAACTTTAACTTTCAAATAATTTTATTAAGCATTACTCTTAAGACAATAATTAAGAAATTTTCAAAAAGAAGGTTTTTATGAAAATTCATGATAGGAATATTTTGTTAAAATTAAATATTATATTCTGAAAAATATTTTTCTTCTAATTTCTCAATAATTATTCTTAGAGCTATAGTTAAAAACCACTTTTAAAGATTTATTTATTATCCAAGAAAACATATTAGAGTCGGGATGTCATTTAAAAATAAGTGCAGATGATCTAAATTCGTATAAAAGTATCAACATCAACATTCATAACATAACATGTAGATTGTGTTTCGTATGGTGGAAATAGAGGAGGAAAATAATAAAGAAAGTTAATGTTGATTGTTTGATAAAGTTGGGGTGTGAACAAAAATATAAAAAAAATGTGACACAAAAAAATTCTTCACAGAATTAGGTGGAAATCTCATGCCTATCTTAATCAATTTTGTTGCTTGCATAATTGATTAAGGCAACATGATCCTCCTTACACAATTATTATTATTATTATTATTATTATTAATTTTTTTATTTATCAAATCATTTTTATTTAAACATTTGTTCTTTATTTCATTTTTTCTCTTTAACTAAACAATCTTTATTTCCATCCTATTTCTCCTTTTTTTTTTTAACTGGCTTATTCATTTTCATTCTCTTTAACTTCTCGCAACCAAACACAGTGGTAATGAGGTAAGCTTGAGTTCAATAAGATAATTCTAATGGAGTCTCTCCTCCTGGTTTTTGAGAAAAGTTTATCTACGTGGAAATGCAGTTAATCCCATATAAGTTACGATGCAAAATGAGAAAAATAAAATCGCAAATATGCTGTTTACTCTTCTATATGAAAAAAAAAGATAAGGATTAATTGCACCGCTAGATTTGCTTTAAGCTCCATTTCTATATCGATACATTTTATACAATCTTCTAAACCACTGTTACTTCTACAACCACTCTTGTATCTGTTTATTATACAACCTTTACTCCCTCAACTGCTTCCCACTTTCAGGTACTCACTCTATTCCAAATAATGCATGCATTAAATGTTCATAGATAAAAATAAGTAGCTAGGCGTTAGTCCAAGAACAACCAACTTTATTTCCTTCTATTTGTAATTGTAATTTTCATGAAAATAAAATACCATGTCCTTATAAATCAATGGACGTTGAGGAAAACGAAGATTCGAATTAATAATTAAAAATGTCATAAAAACAAAAGAAAAAAAATGAATTTGTGTCAACCTGTATAGCCTGTGATAAGCTGAAATGCAAAGAGCTAACAAAATGCCCTTAAATTAGACAGGTTGTAATTTCCGGGTGTAGCTTGAATTTTTAAGGGCGCGGGGCCCTTTAATTAAACCCATGGCAGCATAGTCCAACCCAAAAATTTATTGGCCCACAGCAAGCCCCAAATTTAGCCCATAACTTCAGAGGTTTCAGCACATCCTGCTTTGAATATACCTCTCCCACTGACTCGTTTGTTCTTAATCCAAATAGTTGACATATATAACTCTTTTCAGCTTTCCTTGGATCATTAATTGTCAAGGTTTTAGGAGCTTAAACACACCTAGTTCCCCTTTTTATGGTTATTTATGCAATCTTTGTTTAATCCTGTCTCCATCACTTAGTGCTTCCCCAAAATCAGAGAATTTGGACCAGAGCTTGAAGACTTAGGTTTAGGAAGAATGTGACTTAAACCATCGGTTTCCATTGACGGCAAAATCCTGAGGGGCACACAAGGAGAGTGAAGTAGAAAAACTCAAGATAAGGCCATGGGATTCTAGGAAGGCATCGAACTTGAGGAAGAAAAATGTTGTATTGGAGAACATGTTCTTGGATGGTACTTTTGCTACTTGCTCCCATGAAGATGCGCTTTGAGCAGTCATCGCCATTTTTCCAACCTTTGCCATTAAAAACCTTTCTCTCTGCAGGATTTAGGACAGATTCTAATCACAAATTGGCACATCTGAAGTGTTTTCAGTCTCTTCCGATGACCAATGATGATCTAAATTTACCACAAAAAATAGTGTTGGAACTTCAAAGGATAAAAAAAATAAAACAGACAGATACGAGGCCTTAAAAATATGAATAACTACCAAATGTCAAAATCGTTTTCACTACAACAATATCAACAAAGTCTTATCTTTAAGTGATGTTGCCTACATGGATCACATAACACCATTCGGCTCTCAGTTAATACCGAGTCAAATTTAAACACTATCCACACACCCTTTTAGTTTTGATGCATAGTGAAATCCTCCCGTATTTAGTTAAATTAACTATTTAGCAGCAGAATGCAAAGAATATACATGCAAAGCTATTGAGTATCAAAATGGTAAAGGGGACCAACGATTAAACGCTCATACAGCCAAGGATGTAAAGTGCAGTGCAGTGCAGTGCCTAGCTATGCTCTAAATGGGGTGAGCATTTTCACAAAAATGCCAGTAAGAGATCACTAGGTTGGCAAGAGAAGTAGCTATACAGTAGGCAAAAAAAAACTGAACAAAAGAATCCTCAGCTGCAAGTAAACATACACGCATTTTCACTGGTGTACCAAAAATAAAACAGCTGAATTGCACCACATTCATCACTAAGTACAGTAAAGAAATTTTTCCTCCACTATTTTCCTTCTTTCCTTTGGGTGAAGGGAGGGAGGTTTTACTAGCATTTTTCTGGAAAGTTATGGTTCCTTCCTACTGTGGTTTTCCCCATAATTTTGTATCCTACCTGTCAATTTTGAACGAAGATCCCTATTAATTTTGGAAGAGGGAAAAGGGAAAAGAATTTACTGTTTCCATAGCGTCACAGAAGAAGGATGAGTTTTTGCTTCAGGGAACAGATTCTCTTGCATTCTATAAAGCAACTATATTGTGCCGCTCCAATATTTTCGTTCCATTTTCAGCCCACCACTTTTCAGCTTGTTCTTCTGTGAAATGCCTTCGACTGTAAAAACAACTGAGAATTTCAGTTAAGTGTGCATGAAATCTGATTGCCAGATAAACAGATAAAAATATTCTTAAACATCTAACAGAATTTTAAAATAAATTCAGTAGAGTTTCCTTTCCCTTTGTTTTTTGTACTCCGAAATACGTACACAAAGCTAGCAAGGGGGTGGATCAAACATACCAAGCTAAAGATTAGGCCACTATTAATACATACTAAAATATTTCTCAATGCAAGGAGCACTAATTTTTTGTCAGCAGGTTCTTATCATCAAACAGTTAAATAAGATTAACAGAGTATAAAAAAACAGTTAAATAAGATTAACAGAGTATAAAAAAACTATATGCTGTTAGATTGATTCTGTAGCAGCATCATAGGGCATCAAGTAGCCACTGTGGATGGGTTAATTAACCCTTTCGTAATGTCTGAATTTTCAATAGCCAATCTTTAACGATACAATTACTGGATAACTGTGCAGGTAACACTTTTTTCCTTGCATGAACTATCAATTAATTTTCAAATAAGTATTTCCAGAGATCCAGCCAGTAAATCAATTGAATTTAGACATTGCAAAATAAAAAGGTTATTTTGACATAAGTGTTGCAAAAGAAAATATATTTTAGTCAACTTTCATTTTGAAATCTCTTCATAAATATTTTTAAGGCTAAATTACAAATTTGGTCCCCCTATTTGTCTCAGATTTCGATTTTGATCCCCTATAATTTAATTCACCAATTGAGTCCCCCATTTATGTCCAATTCCGTTATTTTAGTCCCCAACCCCGAAATTGAACATTGACTGTTAGTTGCAAACGTTGACCACCACGTGTCGCGCCACGAGCACAATCGAAGCCAACACGTAAATTCTCACCCTCAAGCCTTTGCTTATGACAAGTGACAAAATCCTCCAACATGAGAACAAGAACCACATTGAGTACGCAACACCAAACACCGCAAAAAGAACACTACTCAGAAAAGGGTACGCGCAGAGCACAGTCTCGAAGCTGTAACTGTCGTTCAGAACCACCGATCTTTCTGCCGGCATGCGGTTCTCGAAAGGAGCGAAGAATATGAGCAATGCTTGAAGACTCATGTCAGTAGCAGCAGCAATGTAGAATCTTGGCTTGAACCTATCTTTCTGCAACACTACCAATAATAGATTGAGCATCTCAGCAGTATGACCACCTGATCTTAAAATAAAAAGGGTAGTGGCAGGTTTTAAAACCCTTTTGCTCAAGGATCTGCTGCTACAATACATGACATAAAGGAGACAAACCAAAATCAAAGTTACAACAAAAATGGCACTTGAGAAGACAGCAATTGAAGTCACACTAGAGAAGCTGCAGCCATTGCTTTTGTCCATCAGAGGTAGCTTCAAGATTTCAGTCAGAGGTACACATCTTCACATTGAAGCAGCTTTTTTTTTGTCAGCAACCATTGAAGCAGCTTGAGCAGGAGAATCGAAGGAGTAATCAAACAAATGAAAATTCCCAACAAGAAGAGGCGCAATTAAATAAGTAATTGAACAAAAAGAAATGCAATCTGACAAGAATAATCATAGACTTAAAAGATCATGTCTGACAATTCCGATTTGGCTTGTTGGGAGAGTATGAGGGAGAAGGTTTTGAGGTCCAATAAAAGCACGACACGTGGCGGTCAACGTTTACAACTAACAGTCAAGGTCCAATTTCGGGGTTGGAAACTAAAATAACGGGATTGGACATAAATGAGGGACTCAATTGGTGAATTAAATTATAGGGGGACCAAAATCGAAATCTGAGACAAATAAGGGGACCAAATTTGCAATTTAGCCTATTTTTAAATTGCAGTTGGAAGATAAAGAGCCCTAGCAAAAGGCGACACTGATTTATCTTATAAGTTGGAAGATGAAGCAACAAACATCTGGTTTTTTTCTCTAGGGAAGACAAAAGGTCATAATGTATCAAACGTATTAAAGTCATCGTAAAGGTATTGCACTAAAATGGGCAAGCTTTGGCCACTCCAAAGATGTGGACAGTGTTGATAACTCTTGTTATATTTCAAGTATTTATGGGTACGATTTGCTAATAGTGTCTCCTTTTAAGACAATAATGCAAGTTGCACACACTCAGAAAGCAGCATGATTGAATAGTGAATACTAAGTGACAAGCTCTATCTATCCCCCACATCAATCAGCTCTGGTAATATTTCATGCTGTTTTCATGGAATAACAAGTTGTAAATGGAAGTAGTGTATGAAATGCTGGTCCATTGAATCTGTTCTATAAACATCGGTTTCAGATTTGGTAAGGAATCGGGAAAAGAAAAATGGTTTAAACAGAATGGATATGGGATACACGAGGTGGATGGAAAAGTACTTTGAACAGTTTCTTTTTATTATCTGCTTTATAACAAACAATTTGATCATCCACCATGCTTTTAGTTAACTAAAAGTAGTGATAAAAACATTGTAGGTAAAAAGAAGAAACCCAACAATAACAAAATGGTCTTGTAACCAAGCAATACCACTTCTCATCAAAGTGGAGATTCTGAGTTCATAAACTATTTTGTAATAGTTCTTATGCTTCGCAACAAGGAATTAACTCTAACATCGGCCATAAAATTTTAGAATAAAACATACTGTCCTTATGAATGCGATAAAGTTTTGATATGTTTAACAAATTAGAGGATAGCAAAGGGTAAATACCTGAAGCGAACACGCCTAAGCTCATTACCACCACCTGGCTGTGAGGACAAACTTACATACACACCTGGTTCATCTTGCACTACCCACTCTGCCTTTACACTTTGTGTTTTGGCACCATTAGCTAATATCAGATTTGATACATTGCTGCTGCCTTCATTTTTGGGAATGACCGTGTTTCTTATATGGCTCTCATCTAAGGAATGATGCAGAATACTACTACTGTTTTCAGCATAGGGCTCTGTACTGGAGTCAGTATTATGTCCTTCTGGCAGTCTTTCCACCATTTCTTTCAACTGTTACAAAATTTAACATCCACATCATCAGGCACAAGCCAAAAACAATATACCATAGATTTAGTGTGTGTTTGGTACAGTTTATTTTAGAGGAATAATTGTTTTTTTTCTGCTTTCTAATATAGTTTTTAAAAATAGAGTCCTGATCAGTGTTACTGTTATCAATGACGGAACATTGCGTCTTATGGCACCGCCATGGCAGGCCCCTCCCCCTTCTTGGTGCTTCTAGTGGTCTTCTCTGTGTGTGTCCATGGCGGGCCTATCTTCACAGATTGATGAAAGTAGATTACATAGTTTTTTGTCAAGTGAAAAAGGGGAGAGGGAGACCAAGAAAAACATTAGTTGAAGTTCTGAAGAGGGATCTCAAGGGGAATAATATATATGAAGATTTGGTCTTTAACCAAGCCAAATAGTATCATGTGATCCATGTAGTCATCATCACACAGAAGGTTGTAGGTCTTAGATTTAATCTTAAAACATGCTTACTAATGCAGAAGAGGAGAAAAAAAAATCCTGCTGATAGAATACCCAACCTGTGCAGTCAATGACTTTATGATCTCTTTTGCTGATTTACACTTTCCAGCTTCATCTGCAGCTACTGCAGTCACTTCCTTCAATTGCTTTGATGTTCTCTCAAGTTCAGCCTCTAAACTTTTTGACTTGTGAGTAAGGTCTTCAACCTAACCAGTATATTTGATCAGTTCTGAGATGAGTATACTTCAAACATTTTCAATTATCATATGTGACTATAGGTTCTACCCAAACCTGAGCAATGAATACAAACTAGTAAATGAAAATGCACAGTAAACAATTGATGCAAATGGTGCCATAAATGGATTTATTTATTATTTTTTATGTTAAGGTGGACCCCTTATCCTCCAAACTCTGTAATTATCCTGTTCTCTTTTTAAGCAATTTCTTCTTCTACCAAAAGAATCTTATAACAAAAAATGTATTGAGATATGCAAGTTTCTAGAAGTTAATCAACAACAATTTTCTTTTGCAAGGAATCACTCCCAAATATATGAATACTACTTACGTACAGCACATATATGTGACATGAAAAGCCAATCTGAACAGTTTCAGGTGGGAAAGAACATTAGCATGAAGCATGATTACCAAATTCATCATTAGAAGAAAAGGTTAATCATAAAAATGGAATATATCTATCATGATATAATTTCATCAGGATTAAGCAAGGTTCTCTAAAAGGATAGATACACATGAATCACACATATATAAGCAGGCATACCTGTGTCCTTAAACTTATAACTTCTTGACTTAAAATATCATTTCTGTGCTTTAAATGGTCATTTATATCTTCATAAGATTGTCTTGGACTTGACTTTGATGAAACTGATGATGTTGATTGACAAGATATTCTTGCAGAAGGCTCAGAAACTGAAAGGTGTTTCTTGGAATCAATAGAAAGAGAATTTGATGATTTTGAAGGAGCAAAACCCCTCATCAGTGGTTTTCCATTTAAAGCTGGGAAAAGATGGCTATCTTGTGAATCTGGAAGCTTTGATTGACTACTTTCTGTTTGAATAATAGAGCCAAAAGATGCAAGCCTTAATAGTGTTCCCTGTACTTTAGTGATTCTATTGTCTTGCAAACTTACACTTCTCAAGCTAGGAGTTTGCACCGAGGGTACTGATTCAGCGGCAGCTTTCTTAAGTTTAAGATAACAGTCATCACAGACTCGATACGGCTTGTTGGAACTGGGAGCAAGGGAAGCTTTTATAGACTTCTTGCTGGTGCATGATTTGCAAAACACAAGTCCACAGTTGTAACAATTATGACGTTTTCTTCTGAAATTAAATGGATTGCGACATCCAACACAAGTAGAATGATCAACACTTGGTATCCATTTATGAAGACATACAACAGCAGTAAAGTTTGAACCACAAAAAACACTTTTCACTTGTTTATCTTTTAAGAACTCAACAAGTGCAGGTTTATTCCTGTGATCACTGTCTCCATGACCTAATTGCCCATTCAAACCCTTTCCCCATGTGTAAACCTCTGCCTTGGAAGTCAGGACTGCAACATGATATGAACCACAGGCAATATCTTCTACAAAACTATCAGCAATTTTATCTCCAACACGTGTAGGGACTTTCCCATCAGATGCAGGACAGCCAAGTTGTCCATGTGCTGTACTTCCCATTGTATATACAAGTCCTGACGTTGTCAAAGCAATTGTAAGACTGTGGCCACAAGCCACTCGGCAAATGTTTTCAGTACTCAATGCATTTACACACTCAGGAACTAGTCTAGGTTCCCTATCAGCATGTCCAAGTTGGCTTTTATCTCCATCACCCCAGGTGAACAGTCTTCCATTAGATGAGCGTGTAGAAGATTCCACAGATTCATTTACCACCTCAACAACTGCAGCAGTGTGCCAAACACCACAGGCAACCCTGGTTGTTCTCAACCCTTTCAAAGTTTCTACTTCCCGAGGAATATTTGCGCTACTAAGATCTCCATGTCCCAAGGCACCAAAAGTTCCATCACCAAATGTGAACAACTGCCCAGCTGATGTAACAATAGCTGTGTGCCAAGGTCCACAGGACACATATGATACACGTATACCAGCCAAGTTACACTTACTTTCTTGGGAATCCAGTGACTGACTTCATTTCCATGCCCAAGCATGCCAGAATTGTGCGTACCATCACCCCATGTATAAAGATCCCCAGAATAAGTAACAGCGCACGTATGATATTCTCCACATGCTACTAACTCGATATTCACGCCACCAAGAGTGTCAATGAGCTTCGGGTGAAAAACATCCATTTCAACACCATGTCCAAGCCTACCTCCTGACTCCTCTCCCCAACTAAATATATCTCCCTGCTTGGTAACTATAACAGCATGTCTGTAGCCACAACCAATACTATGAACATCTAGAACTAACTTTGATTCTAGTGCCTTGGGAAGGAATGCATCCATCTCAGAACTAGATAAGGCTCCAACTCTATGTACACCACCACCAAGAATTCCATCGGCGATACCTTCTCCCCAAATAAAAACATCACCTATGGAATCAAAATCTTCATGATAAGAACCCTGGCTGGAGGAACTTACAGCACTAGATAAACTAACTCGAAATGCCTCAGATGCAGAATTTCGATTGCTTGAGTTATCCACAGACCCAGAGGATAAAGAGGAATTTGCAAGTGATTCAGCTTGGCTGGAACTCTTACTAGCTGCAGTGTAAGAAATTATTTCAGAGAAAGCCTTTACCCATCTATTTTGCAAATCAAAAGCACCTCCGCCAGCATCTCCAGGGTCCTGTTGTTTAAAATTGGAAAGAGTGAAAAATATAGCAAATTGGCAATGTCTATCTAAACTGTATGAAACAACAAAAGATGAAAGCCATTGTTACAGAGAATGATGGAGTGGATCTTCGTGTGCCAGAATTTGGACTATCATAATACAAACTGTCATCAGTTCTTGATTCCAATCTCCACTTGCAGTTGTTACCTCGAGTAACTAATGCCTTAAGACCAACAAACCAGATTTCAGCTTCATCTTTATCCTTACATATCTGTACATGGATTAGCAGTGAGTCAAATCCTGAAGTTTACAAGGTATAAATTCCCCATCTTACCCAACACACTACTTAAATAATTATCACACTAGCTTTTCACAACCAGAACAGTGAAGGAAAAAGATGACGAGCAAATGTTAATTATAGGCCAAGTAGGTTTAATTTGCAGAACAAATTAACAATTATGCAGAAAGAGCACGCACCAAATCCAAGGACCTATCATTGTATATAAGAGAAAATGACTGATATTCCTTTTCAGGCCGTGGATACCGCTGAAATGTTGCCTGAATGATAACACCAGATCAGAAAAATGAGTATGGATCATAAAGCCAATGGAAAAAACAAAGTACTAAGGATCAGTTAAACATATGTATTTTTCCAACTATTCTTACAAAGAATAAAGTCCAAAAGTCATTTCAGAACAAAATATCGAACGCAGATGTATGCATATTCTTAGAATTTGGGTTTAGGGCATAACTCGACCCTACACAACTAACTTGTAAGGTGAGGACTTCTCAAGCTTTAAAAGCTCTATTTAAATCATATTCTAGTCAATGTGGGACTAAACAGCACCCTTGAAGCTGCAACTAAGGCAGCCCCCAAAGCAGTGACAAATCCAGGATTTTTTTTAGTGGGGGCAAAAAATAGTTTATAATATTTATACAAAAGAAAAATATGATAAATTTTTACAAAATACATAATGTCATGACAAAAGAATAATGTAAAATACTAAAACTTCTACAATTTGTGATTGTCCTTTATGCATTTTTATTGAAAATACTTTGTGATTGTTTCATTGTCAATATTATAAAAAAATATATATCTCTATACACATAGCCAAACAATCATTCAACCAATCATCTTTTTCCATGTGATTGCGCATTTTATTCTTCACAAAATTAATTGCATAGAAACATCTTAAATGACAAACTCTCTAAATCCATTTCTTACTCTATTTGGGAATTGAGATGAAATTACTCAAATGAAAAAATGTAATGTAAGTTAGTAAATGAATCGTTGTGCTTCGTTGAATGTCTATTAGAGGAGTTTGAGTGTTAAAAGTTAGGTTATTATTTTGGTCATCTAATTTTTTTAGGTTCAATTTAGTCCTTTTATTCTTAAAAGGTTCAATTTGATCCCTTAATTTATATATTAAATTCAATTTAGTCCTTTTATTTTTAAAATTTCTAATTAGGTCTTTATTTTTTAAAATGGATTCAATTTGGTCTCATTTTTTGAAAATATTTGGAGATGATGGAAGAAAAATGAGATCAATTTGAACTCATTAAAAAATAAAAAACCTAATTGAACCTTTTAATACTAAAGGGACCAAATTGAACCTAAAAAAATAAATTAGAGGACAAAAATAGTAATTAAATCTAAAAATTAAAAGGATAAAATAGTAAAATTAGTATCGATTTATTCTTTATTTCTTATTTCTTATATTTTTTATATATTTTAAAGATATTATCATATAGGAATAATACCTATTTTTTTATAAGGGCAATTTTTTATATTATACATATATAAGTAAAAAATAAATTTAGTGGGGGCAATTGCCCCCACAATGCAACACGTGCATCCATCCCTGCCCCAAAGTGACCATTACTGAGGCGGGCTAAGGGTGACAGCAATTAAGTTAAGGCAGCTTTCCAACACATATCAAGGTCATAATTGAAATTGCAATAAAGGCACCTAGTATTAACCATAGAAAATACTCTCTAGGCTTTTTACAAACGTACAGTTCGCTGCCCAGGAATGATCCTTGAAACCGTACTGAGCTTAAGCTGTTTCTCTTCCTTGCCAGAGTACCATAAGAGTAGAGACTCGTCCTGAAACCAAAACCAAAAGCATTGAATAGTGTAGAACAAAACATACATGCTGATTTTTCTTGTTCTTAATTTCAAATTTATTTGAAAAATGTAATACTTCAGATATATAGAAATGATATGTGAATTGATTGGGCTGAAATCAGAAACAAGCAAATAAGCACATTTTAAGTATTCCTGGCAAAAGTTAAGTTTAATACTCAAAATATAATATACAGAAGTTCTGTATTATAACATTGAAGACACAATGCATCTAAAGGAAATGCTTTCGACCTTTTCTTCCTCTCAAGCACAATTTGCATGTTATATATAGGCTGTTTGGCATCTCAGATTGTTCAAACATGATTCAAATGTTCCTAAACTACAGTCCACTACTGGACTATATATTTAACTACTGGTTTTAGTCTATTAACATGTTTTTTGTGGTAATGCCTATAAAAACGGCCTAATTGTTGCTGTGTTTATCACTTTCCATCAGCAAACTGTTAATGTCAGAAATTTCTTATGAACATTGTTTTGTATAAAAGGTACAAATTTTTAAATAAAAAAGGATGTAGTTTAATGTCCTTTGATGGGCTAATACAAAATTTTAGGAGAAGAAATACAAATAGCAACTTACATTGGAAAGCCTAAATGGGCAGAACTTCGGCTTCCCTCTTCGCCCGTACTTCAGCAGATATGAGCCTTTCTTAAGAGATGTAATTGCCTACAAAGGAAAAAAAAAGGTTAAAATTCCCTAAAAGAATCTGTGATAAGCACAAGGCAAGACCTCTGCTTCCAGCTTGCCACCTTATGTCAGCAACCATTATAAGTTAGGACAAAACTTAGATACAGTAATCTGCATAATAAAGACTTGTATTAAACAATCATGCAGATTATTAACGTAAAACTCCAATTCTAATTAAAGAACAGTACAAACAACACTTAAGGAACTCTATATAAGCTTCGTCCTATAAATTATCATTCACCCCATTAAATATATATTAGCTTAGCAACACCATAATAATGAAGAACTAAAAAAGTACAGCTAATGGCACACATAGGCAAGCAAACTTTAATCGGAGAACAGTGCAATCAGCACCCGAGGAACTCTACAAATTATTATTCACCCCATTAAAGATATATTAGCTTAGCAACACCATAACAACGAAGAACTAACATAGGCAAGCAAATTTTATCTGCATTTTCCATTTTCCATTTTCTCACACTAGGCATTAAAAAAAACGCAAGAAAAAAAAAATAGAAACAAAGCAAAAATTCGGTGAACCTGCTCGATGTTTCTCTCGCCAGGAGCCGTTTTCTGAGGATCAGCCATTCAAGTTGAAACAATAAGAGGCGCTTCCCAAGAATGGACCCAACACCCATTAGAACAACGACTCAAAACAAAACAACATATACAAATACCAATACCATAACAAAGCAAACTCCAACCTCTCCCCATGAAAACCCTTTTTTCAAATCAACGAAGCGAAGCGAAGCTAAGCTCAATCGCCTACCCCATAGCTCAACGTCACTACCGTAGAAGAGAAATTCGCCTCCGGTTCACCACTTTCAGCACCAAAGAAACCCTAGAAAACACGTTCCGCCGCCGAAACCTCGGAATTCCAGGGATTCTCCCTAGCGGAGAGGGCTCGACGGTGCCAATGTGGGGGGAAACACGACGGCGCCGGAACTGCGGCCAAGGAATCCGAGTAGGACGCGAAAAACCTAACCGTTTGGGGAGAAGTTGGGGTCGTTGGAACCGCGGCGAAGGGAATTCGAAGAACGAAAAGGGGATGGTGTGAGGAGGAAAGCGTTGGAGAGAGACAATGTCAATGGCTTTGGGTTTTTTTTTTTTCTTTTTTTTTTTTTGGTTTTGTTATTCTGAGCTCGAATTCTTGATTTTGAAAATTTTGGTGAACACGCGAGCGAAAGGGAGGTGTCTCTCTCTGTTGAGAGAGAGAGAGGAGGAGCTAACTGTTTTTTCTGCCGGTTAATGCCACGTCAGCAACGGAAATCTGGGGATGGGGATGGCTGGTTTTGTCGTTTTCTGGAGCTCTGGGGGACAAATGAGTCCAATTTCGGGATTTCAAACGACATGCCTCGCTGGTGTCGCTCTCTTCGGGGAATTTTATCCTGTGTGCTGCGGACTACGGTAGGGACCTCCTTGGGATTCTTTATTGTTGGTCAGAGACGCATTCATTGAGATCCGAGGCTGGGTTTTGGAGGGGTGCACCGTACTCCGAGCTCGTTCCCTCACACGATAATTTCACGGTGGATTTCGCGGACCAATAGGGATTAAGGAGATTGAACAGGTAATTATACATTTATAATATAATCGGATTTTTTTGTTTTTAGAAGCAAATGTTAATTATTAGTTTATTAATTTTTCTTAGAATAATATAACTAAATTTGATTCCTCTTAAAGTGAGAAAAATGTATCTAATAGATATAGTTTAGCTAAAAATAGGAACGGATCTAAAATTCAACTTAAGGGAATCAAAAAGTCAAATATGTTAAGTAAACAGTAAATTAGAATAAATAAAATACATTGTATCTTTTATCTAAGTCATGCATAACATTCATTTATATCATAAAATTCATCAATCATAGAATTTGTATCAAATTTTTTAACAATTTTTCTCTCAATATTGGTAATCAAACAATAAGCTAGATATGTAAATTAATGATAACAATTCAAGTTAAAGATATATAAATTACTTGTCAAGCCCTCAAAGCAAAAAGAGTGTATGCACAAATGAAAAATGGGTGTAAATAAAAGTTTTTATTTTATTTCAAACAAGGGGTGTGAATGTAAGAGGAGGATGTGAATAGATTCTTCTTCTTTTTTACGTTTTCTCTTTTTGGGCTAGGGTTGGGACTATGTTTGGACAACCCGACCTAATATGCAATTAAGCAACCCGGGTGGAAAAATCCTAATTGCTTAACCCCAAAACAATGTAAGAAAGGAGGTTGCTACCATGAAGAGTAGTATGCCTCCATGGCACCACTGGTGCAAGGCCCGACAATGTGAGGCTTGTGAGGTGGTGATGGTGGTATTGCAACATGGTGGTGGCGCGACAACGAAGCTAAGAAAACGAAAATGACATGAGGAAGGTGATGAGGAATGCGCGAATAACCAAAACAAAACGTAATAACAAATCATACATCGTAGTCCAATTCATATAAACCTCACCAGCGACCAAGGTGCTCCCGGTGAGATAGAATGGAATGAAGCAGCAAATCGCAAAAAAGAAAAGAAAGGAGAAAGAAGGGGGAGAGGAAGAGAGGAGAGGAAAATGTGAGAGTGAGGGAATGAGGGGTTACATGGTGATTCCTCTTTGTTGCCAAATGGCATGGCACGACATATTTGGCCCAATTTTTCTCCTCGAGATCCATGTCGTCCTCTCTATGCATTAATGCACAGTCCCCCTTTCCTCTTTTATGCACTATGCTCCTTCCTCTTGATCTAATGATTTCTCCTTGAGAGTCCAATAGGTCACACAATCATTTTTTTTTAATTTTTTTACGTTTTCTCTCTTTTTTGTATTTTTTGGGATATGATATGAGAAATTATAAGGGAGAGGGTGGGGGGGAAGTCCATGCTTGCCCTCCTATATATCTGTCAAATACACATTGAGTTTATGAAAAATAACCTAGATTTCAACCCACAAAATATATTCTTAGAAAGGGATGTGAAACTTTAAGTGGCCATTTATTTCACGAAAACTTTTCCAATTTCTAAAAATGTATATTCTCATGTGTTGTTTGAAAGTAATTGAAAAATATTTATGAATATCTTTTATTCCTAAAAAAGTGAGATGTTCACGTTTATGTTAACGAGTTGATTCTCATGAAAAAATGGTGAAAATCATATTAACTTTGTAAAAATTCTATTACACCCTCCATATTAATACCTATTATCTCATTATCTATTCAATTATGTTGAAATTTAATAATTGATATGAAGGTAGCTTACTAATCTTTTTTTTTTCTCTTGTTTACTTGGGTGCGGTTAAAGTTCATTTTACATGCCTTTTTGTGTTGCTTATTCTTTATAAGGCTAAAAATGATATTTTAAGTGCTGCATTTCTTTAATAGTAAGATGTGATTAAGGAGTATATTAAAAAAATGTGTAAAATTCTTCATTGTTATTTGCAAAATGCACTGTGTAATCTTGTATCATGTTGTGTAGATGTATATAATAAGTTCTTTAGTAAAAAAAAGAGAGGATATTTTAGTAATATAACATTTATTCCTAGAAAAAAAATAACGTGAATCAAATATATTTTAAAAATATTCTTAGGAATATAAAAAAGATTATAACGCCTTGAAGGAAATAAGAACCGGAATTTCAAATATATTTATCACAAAATGATATATAAATATTTAAACCAAAACTATCTTAAGTAATGTGAGACTTAACCTTTTGTGTTATCTTTCAAATTACAACAAATCTGACCCACCACATCACAGGTAAGACTGGTGTAGGCTGATTTTCTTTTTTGTCAATTTAAGTTCTCTTTAAAATTTGACCTGACTCACTAATGACTTGGCTCACCAGAAGTGAACCTGGTGATTAGGGTTGACTTGCGGGTTAATGGTCATCATTTTAAAAAAAATGTTATGTTATTCCTCCTATCTCAATGAGTAATCTTGGCCCACTGTCAGTATTTTACTCACAAACTCACTCACGAGTACAATCACTCATCACACCACCCAACTCAGTAATAATCATCAACGTTAATAGAAAGTGGAATTAGGAGAGGGGAAATTCATTGAAAAGCTCCCTTGCCATCTTTTATATCAAGGCTAATTTTGGGAAAACTACCATCTATTGAAAAATTCATGACATGAGAATAATTAGTACGTAGTTTATATTTCATTCCACAAAATAATCTACTGAAATATTAGTAACTTCCAAAGTGACGCATTAACAAAGTTCAACATATTTGGTCATCATCAATGTATTGAAATATATTGAAATATTAGCAACAGCCAAAGTGACACCTTAACGAAGTTCAATATCTATAGTCATCATCAAAGATCATGTAATTTCCATTCCTCCTTGCTCTAGCTTGTCTGTCATTCTGCACATCAAAGCCAATTATGTTTTTCATAATTAAAATATTGTTCCAAACACAAACTAAGTGAAACTTGCAGCGGAAATAGGCTTTCACCCTATATAAATTTACTACTAGAGAATGACTAAAAATGTAAAACACATGTATTTCAACTTGTAATTGAAATTTCAGCTTGTAATTCCTTCCTGGTTTGTAGCTCAAATGATTCATACAAAGAGTAAATATGGAACTTTTGTTACTGTTTTTTCTTTATTCTGAAAGAAAATATGGAACTGGTAAGAGTCAATGTGGAAAATAAGATAGATAACAAAGATTTATGTGATATATTCTAGTTTTCTACATTACATATATTCCAAGGACTATGAGCCAAATCTCTCCTTGTTCACATGAAACAATCCAGACGACAGTTATAATGAATACTCTCCCTGCTAGTTAGCCTTTAAGAGTTAAGACTTGTCCAAAATTCTGCTTTTAGTTCATAATTAAATTAAGTGTTGTATATATAGAATTTTTATTGTTTTTTTCTTTACTAAAAAGTTTAGGTGAGTTGAGTCCTATGAGGTCACAAGATCATGACTCATGAAAAACCTCAAAACTTAAAAGAACAATTTACAAAAATACTTACATTATCCACCAATAAAGTTTCAGCATGGACAATGAGATTTGAACTCATGTCCTTTTGAGATGAGTCCTACCATCATCAACCGAACTAACCTTTCTTGATCATACATTTAGAATTTTCAAAGGCATAATTTGGGGGAGGGGAATCTAAATTCTGTGCATTATGTTAGCAAGTTGAATAGTCTCAAAGTCATACTTTCCCAAATTTAGAAAGATCTTAACTTTGAAGCAGAACCAAATATTCTTCACTAAAAGCATTGGGTAATATGTGTGTACCTTGCTTATAAGTCTTTCAAAGGCTTCTGTACCATGCTCTTCCATGTATCTCTCAGCAGCACTTAGAACATCATCTGGCTGATTGAATAAGGACTTCTTTTGTGGAAAATACCAGATTTGAGAGCCTTGAGGAATTGGGATTTGCGGGTTCATATAGAATGGTCTGATGTAATTCCTATAAACAACTGCAGCCCCATTGAAGTGAGGCAGAACCAACCAGCAACTGAATATCAACTTGGCAAAAGGCCAAATGGGAAGCCTGAAATTAGCAGCATAATTATTACTATTGGAGAAACACTGAAACCACAGTTAAAGCAATGAAAAGTTGAAAACAAAAAGAGAAAACATTGCAAAGACAACCATGCATCCTCACTCACCATCTTTCCTTAAATAATCAAAAGCACAAAACAAAACAAAAGTCAAGGCATTTTAAGTTTGACACAACTGCTTCAATTTTTATCAGCAACCTCTACATCCTATGAATATGACAAAAAATTCATGTGGCCCATTCTTGGTCGCACAGGGGCCAGAACAAACAATTTGCACTGTATTAGGTTCATTAGGCCCAGAAGTTATATAAGGCAAACTTACGGTGAAGGAAAAAAGGACTGAGGAGAGGTCGTGGATTTGAATCCCTCCAGTAACGAAACTAGCAAGACAACTAACATTTGTGGATCAAAAAATAAAAAAGAGGTTCAATTGGCCCGATTTCTAGCATGCAAATGCAGATTTATTGCTCGCTTATTCAAAAGCCCTCGAATCATATTGATATATAAAACACTTGAAGGTAAACAAAACCAAGCAATGTTAGATCAACCTTTTGAAATACTCCAAAAAACACAACACAAAGGGGTAGTTAAATTGTGAAGCAGCTATATATAAAGTAGAGAGCACATTCAATGTTGAATCATTTATAAATTATACTGCATGGTGCATAACATGATAGCATAATGAAATTATAGATTCACACATGGTCATTAGCAAAGAAAGCTTACAGTTCAAGAACTTTGGCGAATGTGAGCTCAAAGATTGTGAGAATGGAATACAGAATCCAATACGTGAGCCATTGTTGATCATCAGTAGTAGACTTGGTCTCGATGGCCTTAATTGAAGCATATCTAACCATAAAGACAAAAAGGGTATGCAGAAAATTAAGTTGAAAATTCAGACATGCATTCCCTTAATAAAAGAAATACAACAAAAGAAGAAGAAGCATACTTACAAAGGGTAAACAAGCGTAACCAAGGGCCTGGAGAAAAGACCAACAAGAGAGTGAATTTAGTAACACTCAGATCGAAATAATTGCTATAAAATGAGAAAAGAGTTAAACAAAAAAAAATATTGAATTAGTGTCTTCCGATGGCATAAGAAAAAAGAGACATACAGAGCAAGAACATCAAAGTTATTGAAGACAACTTGGAGAAAGTTGTTGTTGTTGTCAGAAGCACCCATATTTTGCAACGAAGTTCTGTTTTCTACTGCTTCTGTGGAGAACTAAGATAGAGTGTTCAGTGTTCACCCAAAAAGTGACAAAAGAAGGAAGAGAGAGAGAAGCTTGGAAAAAAGTGACCCCAAAAAAGTCACAGAAAATGCGGGAAAGTTGGCACACAGCCAAAGTACTCTCTGAAAAGAACTGATGTTTTCGACAATCTATTGCACACGACCAACGAGGCACCGAATTTTACTTTTTTTTACTCTCCGTCACACAACAAGATAATGAAGATATAGACTAATTTTTCTTACGTGGGACAGGGATTCAGAAATTTGTTTGCATATGATGTTTTATATTCAAAATTCATTGTCATATGTTGTGTTAAAAAAATTAAAATATATTAATTTTTTTTGTAATAACACTATTTATTATTATTCATTTAAATGTTTGAATGCTTTTGTAACATTTTGAATAGGTATGATAAAGAACCCCAAATCTACGAGCATTTACTTGAACCTGCCTAACTTTGATAGAGGATATAAACTTTGCTTAGATATGTATATGTAGAAGTGGAAATATGCTGGTTAAATAAGGTTTTTTTTTGCTAAATACGCCTAGTATGTTTAAAAAAATTCAAATTCTGCGTTTAATTTATTATCTATATAGATTTTATTTTTAGATTTAATCTAAATTATTTGAAAATCTAACTCCACATGTTAGCCTATTTCATATTAAAGTTTATATAAGTATACTTTCTCTTTATATTGGACAATAAATTCATAAATCATTTAAAAATTATATGTAAATTAAACTATAATCTATATATATAAAAAATTATAACACGTTAATATGATATATAAGTTTGGTTAGTATAACATAATTTATCACTAAAAAAAGTTTATATGTTTGACTCTTATTATACTCAACATTCAAAAAAAATTAAAAAGGTAAATAAATATTTGATTTTAGTACATTATAATAATAATATTAAACAAATGATTATAATTTATACTTATTTAAATATGTTAACATGACAGGTTTAAAATACTTTTCAAATTTTTAGAATGTGAATTTATATTTAACTCAATCTCAAAAGTTAATTTAATATATTTTAATGTGAAATTATTTTTAACTGATGTAAGACTTAGATTATTTTTAACATAAATGACTTGAAATTTGGGCTTTTTAATCAAATAGCCTAAAGGTAACCTATTTTTGAAGGGCATGGGAGTTTGGATAGCCGTAGTGCCATTAATTTGTTTTCATATTATTGAATAACATCAAGCAGATCAGGTAATTTGGAATGGTGCAACATATTCCATCTGCTCCATGTCAGTCAGATTCTGTACATGACCTTAATTAGTTTGAAAGGAAAGGAAAATTATTGATTGGCGCCTTATACACATTGCTTTTGTAGATCGATGGAACCAACGACTTGCTTCTGTATATACCAATGATCAGTTTGGAAGCCCAATATTATCAAGTAATTCAGGCTACATGATGTGGTATAGAATGCACACTCGACGTTTGATAGGTCAACAAGGTGCAAAAAAAGGTTTCATCATAAGTATATAAAACGTGCATTTAACAAACTAACATTTGTTAATTAAAAAAAGTATGTTTCATTATGATGTAACAATGATGCAAATATTTTTTTTATATTTTTGTTACAGTGAGCCCAGGAACAAACGCTATGACATTGAGTATTATTGATGAATCAGTTCAACCTCTTAGAGTATACTAGGATTTAACTTGAATGAAGAATTTTTTGGAGCAAGCAAGTGCCTCTGATATGGAAGATCTTAGAAGGAGCCCTGATCGTGATGATAGAGATACAGCTCATGGATGTCTTTAACACCAAATCAAGAACAAGATGGGCGTTGGAAATTAACCTAAGAAATGAGTGATGTATAATGTGTTTTGTATTATGTATGATGTGTTTAATAATGAATATAATGATGATGTTCAATGTGCTTTTGTTTAATTTAAATGGTTAGAAATGAAGACCTTCATATGTTAAAACCTAGCTTGATTATTCATGAAAAATACTCTGTCAAGAAAGCATACCAACTGCTGTGTTATGTTTAGAAGTGCTTGAGAAATGCATTTTTCAAGAAGGTTTGGATTAAAGGAATACCAAAAAAGGTATGCTTTCTTGTTTGGAGACTTATGTAGAAAAGAAATTCAAACAAAAGAGAATCTAAGAAAAAGTTATATTATTGTTGATGATTGGGATATGATGTGCTTGAGCCATAATAGCTGTGTTTAGCCCTTGTTTTTTGAAATTTGAATTTTCCTCTACACTTTGGTATTCAATGTTCTACTGGTGGAGAGTTAGCAAACTGATGTTAGTTAAGGAACAACCTTAATATGTTTAGTAAGGAAAAATCACTTTCTTCAATCTTCAATCTTCAATGCAAGTTCTAAAGAATAAGGGTATGTTTGTTAGACGTGGAAAATGCTTAAACGTCCATTCCGACCATTCGAGCCAATCCAACAAGACACCTACTTTTCAGTTGTGATACTTCCGATCCATTTTTTATGTTTGGCATTACAAGTTTTAGTCTTTTTTATTTGTATGAAATTTTAATTTATAAATAAAAAATTTAGGCTTAAATAAGTTTCTTCTTCTTCTATAAAACAAGGTGTTTTTAATTTTAATTCTTTATAGTTTTTGTTGTTTAGTCCTTCTATTTTTTTTTAATTCTTATTATTAAGTAATAAGGTGAGAGGGTGCACTTTAGAGAATAATAACATGCAATAAATTCAAAATCAAAGATGAGATTTATGATGAAATAAAATATATATGTAACAAAATTTAAAATTAACTATACTATATCAACCATTCGTCTTCAAATTAACCATTATTATTGGTGTATGGATTCTCTCGAGCTCTTCTATCTGCCTCTCCAGCATGAAAAATACTAAGAGAAGAGGAGAGAGAATACATAAATGTAGTGTTTCAGTTGAAGAAAGACAAAGGAATTAAAAGAGAGATAGAGAGACTAGAAAGAGATGGAGAGGATCCGAGTCCCTATTATTGCAAGTAAAAGGGGTTCACTTTAGAGGAAAAAAATACAACAATAACCATTAATTTAGAAATAAACAGTGAAATTTGTGATAAAAAAGATATGTAAAAAAATATAAATTTAATTGTAATATCAACTATTAGTTTTTTTTTTGTTGATTATTGCTCTTTATCATCTAAAGTATAATCAAATAATCAAATCACTTTTTAGGAGCCAAATCCGACACATTTAATTTCCTCTCAAAGCTTACACGATTAATTAGTTTTGCACATAAGAAATAAATTATTTCCATTTAGCTCATTCAATCAATGTGGGATTTCAAACTCACTTAAATTCAACATTCTTAATTCTTCTCAAAATGTGAATTATCACATTAGTATGCTTCTTCCTGGGTGAAATCTTCTGTGCCCGCAATATGACTCTACAAATATGGACTAAAATCAAAAGCCCAAACAATAAGAATGAGCAAGAACCACAAATATTCAACAAATCAGCTCTAATATAGGGACTTGCACTAATGAGCTAGAGCAACAACAATAAGAATGAATCCCATACTACAATTTTACTCAAAACTTTAGACAATTGTAAACTTGCTGTTACTTGTTTTTTATTCTTACTTATCGGAAAAAAATATAAAAATCATAATAATACACATGCCAAAACTAAAACTAACAGTAAGTTGTCTAAAAGCCCGAAATCAATATTATGGTCGAGGCAATGATGAAGCAAGTGAGGCTAGCTGAGGCTGAAATCCACATAATTAATAAGCCAATGCCTTTGTCATTTCACAAAACCTAATCTTGCAGTAGCTATAGCTTATTTCAGTTACTTGTGAAAACAACGGTTCATAATAATAATGGAGGAGCTAGCTAGGGAAGGTACACAAAAGAGTGATGAGTGATGAGATCATATATATATATATATATATATATATATATATATATATAGTTACCTAGGAAATCATTATCACTCACTGACCCTCCCACACATAGCCATGGTGCCAAAATCATTTGTTCTGACATCAAATTTACATGTTAAGACATATTGAAGATATTATTTGTTTATGTGTTTAATAATGATTATAATTTTATTCTTGTAAAAAATATCTCAATAAATTAAAAAAGAAATTATAAAAAACTCTTAATCTCAACTCTTAAGTGATATATGAGATTTTGTAATTCCTATTCACCACCATGTGACTGTTTATAAATAGCCACCCTGGGGGGGGGGGGGGGGGGTACACCACCTGAGGTTAAGAAGTAGCTTGCTAGCTCAAAGGGTCAGGTACGTTTCAATAGTCCACTCTTTAATTTCCGTACAAATAGCATCAATAAATGGTCCCTATCTATAGCTAGCCATGTGTACACACACATAATTCCCAACTACAGCGATAAAATGCAATGCACCCATCATGCATGTGCCGGCGTCAGTACTGATCACCAAAGAAAGCTAGTGAATAATGTATGTTATTTTTCACACTTCAATTTTTGCACTCCTCAATTTCTTTCTATATATATTTACAAATTATTTGTAGATACCTTAGACTCATTTTACACCTAATAAGAGAGAAATGTGGTATAATTAACAAGTGAAAGAGGGATTAACTGAAATGATGAATGTCAATGAAGTATTTAGAATAGAAAAACGTTCATGTATTGTATAGTAATTTTCACTTTTTTCCCCGCCTTCTCTTTATATCTCCTATTGTTTTCCAATCCATAACAGTGTGATAAAAAAAACCTATTAATTCCTTATAATTCATTAGTGTAAAAGATCAAATTCATACCTTATTAATGCTTTTGCAGCAGTTAATAATAGTAACTAATAAGCGCAGTTATAATGAGTTTGTTAAACCTACCCAGCTGGTTTAACCCATATTGCATGTCTCTTTAAGTACACAATTACCTACTTCATAACTTACACTACAAACCTTAAACATATACTAAACCAAACGATGGATGATAGTGCGCAATAATACTAAGCAACAAATCCCACATCATAAAACCGCGGTTCAATCAACAAAAAACTAATTATTTAATGGTAAATACTTTCATGTAAAGCAAAAAAAAAAAAAATTATAAGCGAATAGTCAAATACCGTTGCTAAAAATGTACGTGTGTTTCTTCTCAAACCCTAATTAAGATAAATAATCAGCAAAACCACACCAAAATTGACTAGCGAACTCAACACCAAAGGATTCAAACTCGTCCCTGCATGTGTTGGAAATCGACACATACATGCATAATTGGAAAATTAACAATTAGTAATAACAAAAGAAATAACAAGTTGTTGCATCAAGCCCTACACTTAATCACTTGCTCCATGATCAATAGGGAATTAATCCTGCAGTTTGGATATTTTTTTCTACAAACAATTATCACAGAAGAAAACAAAGAAAAAAAATGAAATAAACTTTTGTTAAAGATTAAAATTAACTTATACATAATTAAAATAAACTTTTCAAAGATATAAATAAGTTAATTTTAGTTTATAAAAAAAATGTTTATTTCACTTTTCCCCTTGATCTACTGTGAATGTTTAAAGAAAAATGAATCTAAAGGGAGAATTTAACCTTGATTGATAGATTAGTAGTGTGTTTCTTCTCCTTCATGGCGATGTTGATGTTGTTGGCCGGAATACGCATTAAGCGTTGCAAGCACATTGAAGTTGGTTTCACTACTCAGCGTTGCACCACCCACGTGTTGACCGGTCAACAGCGAAGCAAAATTCATAAAAGGAATGCCACTCGCAGAAGAAGAAGCCACAGAGGGAATGGCCCAAACTGAATCAGCGCCACCCATCATGGCGGGAACGGAGTCCGTACACATCTGAGACGAACAACAACTTCCCACGTGCGAAATCACCTCGTGCCTCCTCTTTCGCGAATAATAGTTATTCGCGAAAGAGGAGTCGGAAAAAGAGGACCTTTTAGAATCTTCCGCGAAACTAAAACTTGGGTATGATTTAAAACACGATTCAGAAGAAGAAAATATGGGTGTTGTTGTGACGAAGGGGTGGTTGTTGTGATTGTAAAGATTGTTCCGGCGGTTGAGGAAGTAGTGGGAGGGGGAGGAGAGGGAGGAGCCGGAGCTGCGGAGGGAGATGTTCAGCGACGTGAAGTTCGCCGGGATGGTGCCGGTGCCGGTGGCGGCGATGACAGCGGGCTCGGCCTCCCGGAGCAGCCACTCGATGGTCTCACCGTCGGACTTGTGGCCGAGCTCGCGCGTCAGCTGGAACACCCTCGCCGCGCAAGCCGCCGGCATCCGGATCCGCCGCCCCCGCCCCTCCACCTTGGTGTGTCTGTCCTTCGTCGGTGGTCGCTTGGCCTTGGCGGCGCTCGGCGGTGGTGATGGTGGTGGTCCCTCATCCTTTTTCTTCAGCAGCTGTAGCGGGAAATTGGACTTATTACCAGCCACGTTTTGTTGATGAACACATTCTTCTTCCATGACGAAGCAGTATCATATACAAATAATAATAAAAATTGTTACAGAGTTATGAAAAGATAGTGATACTGTGTTGATATGTAGATTTGTCTTTGTGTAGTGGGTGACCATGAATTCTGTGGGTCTGTGGGTTTTGTGGAGCATCGATTTTGCTTTGGTATGGAGGTGGCAGTTGAGTTGTTTCGCTTTACATAGAAAAAGGCTTAGAGAGAACGTGACAGGGAACAAGTGAGAAGAGGGCAAGCTTTAAGCGCCAAAATAATGAAGGCCAATAATAATGACACTCAATTCTTATCATGAATATATCTTTCTTAATCACTCCTTTATTTTTAATATCTTATTGATATTTTTTGTTTTCTCTATTTTTTTATTATATTATAAATTTTATCATATTTTTATTTGACAAAATTAGTTTAAAAACTAATTAGAAACTAAAAATTAATTTACTAAATTATACATGTGTGATAAAATTAATTATTAAAATAACTAAAAAATATAAAATAATTTTAAAAAATAAAATCGTGATTTATTTAAAAATAATAAGCATAAAATTTGATAATATATAACATTTTAAAAAATATTAAATATTATTAAATAAACTTGTTTATCGAAAGATTAAATAATTTTTTAGCTAGCTAATAAAAAAAATTAAAAATTAACCAAAATATGTTATTTAACATAATTTATATTTTTTGTCTCTCTCTTCCTGGGTGTTTTATGGCACAATGGGTATAAAAAAAAACATTTTCCTTAATCTTTTATAGGTTTGTCTAAGTAATCCAAGGAAAAAATGGAGTTAAACTTCATATTCAACCACCAATATAATTTACTAAAACTTTTTTTATAATGATAGAATTTTACTCAGACAATTATCTTATTTTAAATTCAATCATTAACGCACTTGAAAATCACATATAATACATTTTTCTTAATTCCTCTCTTTTGTAAAATTAAATTTATAGTACATGATATGTAACACGTGTCATATATTTTCCTTTATCACAATTCACACACTTATTTGTTATTTTTACTTTGTTTATTTTATCACTTAAGTATAATACTTTTAAATCTTTTTCCAATAATTTTTTAATAATTGTTAGAAATTGTTCGTATAAATAAGAAAGGCTAAACTATATTTCTACAATTATTGTTTTTCAGAGAAATTGAAAAATTATATTATATAATTATCAAATATTACAATAAATTTGAAAAACTATATTTCCATAATTGTTTATAATATCATATCCAATTTAATAAATAGTGGATACTTACAAAATAATGATATTGATAACAAATGAAAGAAAAAACATTGATTATTAAAAAAATAACTAAACCCTCAAAATGATTTTTATCGGTTTGACATGAACGGGAACAAACTTTTGGGGACATGTTTCATCCCTCCAAAACTTATATATATATATATATATATATATATGGAAAAGAGGACCTATCAGAATAATCATTCTTATCTAATAGATTAAAATTAAAATATTTTAAATTCAAATTAAAATTTCATTTAATAATAAAATATTTAAAAGATTTAACAAATAAAAAATTAAATATTTTAATTATTTAATTTATATCAATATCATCACTACAACTATTATTATCGTTACAACCATTATCATAATTATCACCAATAGCAACAATGACAATAATGTTGGTGTCGACAACAATGGTGATAACGATAATCATGTTGGTGATGATAACAATGGTAACAACGACAACAATAATGGTTATGTTGGTGGCGACAATGATGGTGATAACAACTATCATAATGGTGATGGTTGTGGTAATGATGTTGACGTAAATTAAATCTTTAAAATATTTGATTTTTTATTTGATAAATCTTATAGAAATTTTATTATTAAATCAAGCTTTCATTTTAATCTAACGGATGAGAATAATCATTCTTATTCTCACTTAAAAAAATTATTATATATATATATATATATATATATATATATATATATATATATATATATATATATTAAAAAGTTGTGTTGAAAGTAATTAATTGCATGCGAGCTTTGTAATTATATGTGATCACATAGCTAGAACTTTGTTATAGAACAAAAATAGAGGAATGGTTGAAAGCATGATATTGTTAACAAGTGGAGTATTTATACATATGCCATTATAAAAAATACATTGGAATTTGGACTTGATTAGTCTAATGGATTTTTTTTTACATTTTTTATTGTTTAAAAAATATTTTAATTTTAATTTTATATGTAAAATTAGTAATTTTTTAAAATTTATTATTAATTAATTAGTTATTCAAAAAATTATATTTAAATAATTAGTAAAGAAGAAGAGAAAATTCCAGCCCTTCTTTCAAACCGTTCTGGATCAGTCCCTGCTGTTACATTGTATAAAAATAAATAAAATTAAAAGTTTTTTTGTTAACCTGGTTGTTGTAGGGCACCTGTACATGGATGAGAGTACTGTTAAATAATACCACGTTAATGCACTTATTGTCGTTTAATAAGCAATGTTTCGTGGTTGGGCTTGGAGATCAATGGCTTGATTAAGGCTCCACGTGCGGTGTAGTTGATTACTCATATTCATTTTAAGGTTTAAGCCATAAAGACAGTGGTGGCTGGAATGGGACCCAAAATAAGGAAAATGAAAAATAAAATACTGAAAGAGTATGAGTAACCAAGAAATAAAAGATAAATCTAGAGGATCCCATCTCAATCAATCATTGTCTCTTTAATCTTTAATTACCCTTTCTTCAAATTATTTGATTAATTCCCTTCTTTTACCTCATTTCTAATTTAATTTCTATTTTCTACAGCTTCAACTGGGAAGTTGTCACGCCATATTATTATTCTTTTTTATAAATTAATTTTAACTACAACTTGTAGAGATTAATTTTTTTAAATCAATCAATATAATCTTAAATTTATAAAAAAAAAAGGTTAAATTCTTCAAAATTATCTTTATTGAAAAATTTATTAATTCTATTAATTATTTTTCACCTTAATTATGAGTGTGTTTAAATAAATAATCAAATGTTTAATTATAAATTTTTAAATAATATAATAATATATTCTTGTTTATATTTTGTGAAAGAAATTAAAGATAACTTTATTATTTAAAGTGTCTTTTATTTTGTGTAAGACAAAATTTTAATTTTTCATTTTATATTGTTAATACTTTTTTTTTGGTAGGCCATATTGTTAATACTTGTGTCACATGCATTCCGGTCTAATTACCAAAGAGTTGCTATAACTCTCCCATGCCTAGATGAACAACACATGTTGCCATGCCTAGATAAAACTAGTCCATCACTGTAATTATATAGTAGTGTATGTATACTACAGGGTTTAGTAAAGATAAGCTCTAACTAAGATGTGCATTTTATTTCTTTTTTTGTAAATGTCACTAATACATTATTTTAATTCCATAGTGACTAGTGTAGTCTAACCCATTTTTATCTGGAACTTAATTCCAGTTGTGCTTGTGATTTGTATCACAATTAACTAGCTAGATTCAAAATCCTTTTATACTTAATTGGAGCGATGAACTTTTCTTGCTTTTTCTTTTTCTTTTTCTTTTCCAAAGCCAAGCCAACGATTCATGGTACATTTTTTAGTCCTATTTCACATGCAACAATTTACTCTTTCATTTATGAAAAAACGAGCCAATAATAGTTGTGAATATTAATATATGGCTCATGCATTGCTTCCATAGCTGAGGACTCAATCACGTTACGATCGTCTGCATATATGCATGTTCAAGTCACGAACAAATTAACACTGTTGTAACCACTAACCACATGCTTAAATGGTTATACATTAATCAATACATAACAAACAGTTCCACGTGTGAGTTTATTAAAAGCATTAAAGCAACATTTCACCAGCACTACAAAAGAAAATATAATGAAAATGTATTCATTAGGTATTAGAACCATCTCTATTAGTTTAACATTTATCTAATGAAAATTGATTTTTAGCAGAAAAATAACTGTAAATATTAATATTATATATGCTAATGATATAGTATATTTTTCTATGGTAAAAATATGTTAATTTAAATAACACTTTGCTTAAATAATTTATTTAATAAATTCAAGGCTCAAGTTTAACTTATTGTTATATATATATATATATATATATATATATATATATATATATATATATATATATATATATATATATATATATATAAATTAATAGATCTTTTTAAAAGTTTGACTTAGCTTATTAGACTATTTAATGTTAAAACTTTTAAATAGGTCTGACCTATTCCTAAATAGGTTAGTTAGCTAATAAATTTAATTATGAGAAAAAATTTATGTGACATAAATTATAAATTACGAAAAATATAATTATTATAGGTTTAGAAATAGATAATAAGAGTCAAGTTTGATTTGTTTATATGACATAATCATATTTTAATTAAGATATAATTTGATCTTCATTTAAAAACCTAGTTTACAATAAAGCCTTTAAATAGAGGACAATTTTGTCCTTCAATAAGTTTTATAGCATTAACTCTATATGTATAAAATTGCATAATGTTTGAAAAAAAATTGTAGAAAGATTATTAATATAATAATACTTACAAAAAAAATATTGTTTAAATAAATTAGTTTGTTAGGCTTAAAATATATTTTGAATGACAAAAAAGTTGACCTCTTTAACTAATTAAATACATTATAAAAGTCTTGATTTAGTTCATTTTACAAACTAAAAGTAAATCAAGACATTTATAATGAGCTTTTCTTGAATAATATTTTTGCCAAACGTTGATGAAACTAAAAGTAATTTTTTAAAGAAAACTAAAAGTCCTTGATTTTAAATTTATTTTACTTTGGACTTCTAGATTTATCTTGAAACACAACATACCTTTTAGTTAATTGTTGATGATCTCATTTTTGGGCCAAAGTAAAAAAAAAATAAACGTGATTAGTTTGCCTTTCATTTGCATGTGATGAAGATAGCTTACCATCCATATCATTATTAGCCAAATCATATACAACCTTTTGTCAGAATGTTGGAGGTCTCATCCCATTTTTTGTCAAGCCGGAGATGTTCATTTTGAAAGGTGGATGTCTAACGTATATTTTACAAATCAAATACTTTGTTGATCAAACAATTAGGATTGGCTCTTTTTTGTTTTCACTGTGATATTTGTGCCAAATATTCATTAAATTTATTAATTATTAATTTTGGTAAAAAAAATTAATTGATTGTCTTTAACAAAAATTCTCCTTCTAATCATATTTTTTATATATAAATTTAAATTTGAAAATTTATTCAAAAAGATCAGAGGTTCAGTTGCACTCAAATTAATAACTTACAAGGTAATTAGATTTGACTATAATAAAAAACCAAGTTTAACTAAGACTTTTTTTTTATATATATAAAGTAATATTTAGCTAGTAAAAATTATCATCATACTTGTCTCTTTATTATTTTACTATTTGTCACTAGATCTGATTTTTGTTATATTAGTGTATCAATATCTCGATCATAAACAAAATATCAATGTCTTAATAATTATTTAAGTTAAATTAGTTAATTAGATGCGACATATTTCTAATTATATATAAAATTCTTAGGATATAAGGGGTGTGACAACTTAATGTCCTAAGATTCTTACAAAATAGAAGGCTTCATTGCACATTTTGTCTCCCTGCTTTGAGGATTTCGTGATTTTACCACTGTACTCGCCTCCCCCCGTCACGCATTTCATCTCCTATATATTTTTGAAATTTTACAATTTTTTCCGTCTCATAGTTGAACATGATTTATTACTATCGTTAGTAGAATTTGACGTGACAATGTTGAATAGGGACAAAATGCATGATTTTTTTTTTAAATATGAGACAAAATGCAAGAAGTGCAATTATGCCTTTAGAAAAAATGATGAAAAAATGTTGGAGGCGATACATGAAACCATTAAATCAATTGTATATTTTTTAATTTAAATAATTTAGTGGGTTAGAAATAATATTTTATTTAAATACTTCATCTGTGATCATTTTAACTAACTTACATCTTTTTAAGAAAATTAATTAATTTAGTTAATGCGTTATTTTTTAAAAAATTAATCATCTCTCTTCGTTCACTTAATTATTTATCACGTAATTGCTACTCATCTTTTCTAATCCTAATAAGATAGATAAAAAATTTATCTCAATAATTTCTAATATTTATTTATTTCTGGCTAAAAATTGTTAATTAACGAAGAGTAATTTAGAAAAAATAATTAATGTGAGAAACAATTAGAAAAAGTCTTATAAAAGGGATACATGATTTTTTAAAATTAAGATCTTATAAAAAGGCAGAGAGGGAGTGATTAATTATTTTAGGGTTTAAAATGTGTTAGAATTAGATGAAGTGAGACCGGTCAATATTAATTGTTTTCTTATTCATAAACTTAAAACTTTTAATCAAGATATTATTTATCACACCAATATGATCAATTTGATCAATTTTTTACACTTAAAAATGCATTAATTTTACACATATCCTAATTCTAACACATTAATTTCAAATTCTTAACTAATTAGAAATACAATTATTATTTAAATTTAAAAATAAGACTTTGGGAAATTAGCATTAGCATAGCCGATGTATCTATCTCCTAAATAAATAAATAAAAATGGCATTGTGAAATCGTGTTTGGAAAAGTCGATTTCTCCCTTTGGTTTAAAAGATGAATAGATTAATTGGTAAAATTGGAGGATGAGTATTTGAATAAATATTTTTTATAATTATTTAAATTTTTTTTCAACATAAAATTATGACTCATGAAAAGCAATGACATTTGTCACATATTTATAGGTGTACAGATGGTTCTACACTCCAAACCATCGGAACACTTTCAGTAACACTTTTTGAGTTCTAGAAGAAAAGAATTAAATGACAGATTGATCATTTTATGGTTAGTGACACTTTAGGACATTTGATTACTGCGGAACAATGTTGTTTTTAATAACCAAGAGATGGATGCAGAATTTTTATGAGACTCAATTGTGGTACATGCTTGATTATGGATATTATGCAAAACAAAACTAAAACTAAAACATATCTCTTTTTATGATTGGAGCACAAATCCGTTGGAGTGCTTAAATTGACATGCCAAATAGCAAAATTTGTAGCTTTTTGTTTATTTATGTAGGTAGCTATAAAAATACTGACAAAGAACAAGATTGATATTATATGATCTTGTTCTCATTGTTTCTATTTAGCCATTTGATGTTTTTAAAAATTGGAACTGTTGTTTTGGTTGATCTGATTTATATGGGGTATTACTTATACCCACCTTAATATAATTATATTTGTCTACTAAAAAAATGTTTGGTTCTCAATTTTTCAGAAAAAAAAAATATACACGGTGATTACCACTTCTTAATAATGAAAAATTTATAAACACTAATAATAAATTTACTGGTTGACCTAAAGCAAAGAATTAGGCTAGCTAGTATGTGCTGGCTTATGTCTGAGAAATGAAAAACAAAAACCTTATGCTTAATCTGTTTTTTTCTACCAAGGGGTGTAACTTAATTGAATAACTAGCTAGAGTGGGTGAATCGTTATGAATCTTTTGGTAATTATTTTTATTCTTACATATTAAATAAAATTTTTTTTTTTTTCTTTCTAAAGGCTACTAATTAATTATTATATGATATGAGCTTTGGAAGGTAATCACATCAAAGATAATCAAAGAAGGAATCGAAGGGTCAAGTTCACAAGCAATCCTGAATTCCAAGGTCAAGAATGACATGTTGGTTAAGTTAACAGGTTATATCATAGCAGTAGAAAGAAGATAAAAAAAAATGATTTTCTGAAGTTGTAAATTACTTGTCATATTTGAATGGTAATTTTATACCGTGCAATCTGCACCAAAGGTAACGGAAAATGTACATTACAAAAAAACATGGGTGTGGGACCGTACGAACCTAGATAATGAATGTGTATATTCGCCAAAGTTATTACAGTTTGTAGCAGCTTTGCTTTGCTTCTGTTTCTGCATAAGAGTGGAGTAAGTAACTGAGTGGTGACACTATTGTACTAGCGATTTCTCATGTTTCAAAGGGTCGAGTCAAATAGTTACTTATCAATCATGATATTTTTTGGTGTTGAAGTGCCATAATTCTTATATCTCATTATTAATGCATAAATAATAGAAAAATATCCAATCTGTAGTTTTTGTTTTTTGAGGGGCAGATAAGAGTAGTTTGGAAATGATGCACACCAAGATGGAGAATCACGAACTAACCACAATAATTTCTTTGTTGAAGATTGGATATTGATGAGGGGTGTCTTCTTAATTTAGATTTAGATTTATTTCACAAATAAGGATACTTAAAAAGGAGAAAATGGCCTCTTATTATGTGACCAAATTCGAGTATTGAATATATTATTGCGTTAAATAATTCAAAGAGAAAGTTTTATTGAACACAATAGTCCTACATGCTCAAGCAAGCAAAAATAACATGAAGAATTATTACAAACACAATTAAATAGGATGCAGCCAATTATAAAATTATAAAAAATATTAAATACATGCATGTTGAGGATTGACACATCTAGTCGAATCTTCTTCCAATCACATTAACTATGTGATATGTAAATTTTACTATAAATTTCCGTTGAGGTTCATGATCTTTTCAAATTTTGTAGGGTGTTTCTTATTCCAATTTGAACTTTATTTGAATAAACAATTATTAAATATATCTAAAAATATTCAAAAGAATAGATGGTTTTGAAAAAAGAACATGAATTACATATTATAACATAATATAGATTATATGCTTCGTAGTAGTCCAGGTTGCGATGGTGATTTTGTGGTTCTTTCTTTGTTTTCTTTTTTCTTTGAAGGGTGAAAATGATCGACACGAGGATAAACTTGGTTAATTCAGCAACGCTATCTGAATTATATTAATTCCTTTCATGGTGAGCATGACTGAATTGATACCTCAAATCCTATAGCTTTGGATCCCTTTCTCCTTTATATTTTTGTGACTGAAAATCATGTTCACCGTCAAAGAAGAATTTTTCAATAACAACGTCCTCGATTCCAAGCACGCTTTTATTAGGCAAATACCCACATGGGACACGTCACAAAAAAATTAAATGACATTGTTGATGTGACTAAGTCATGTACAGAAGAAAAAGACATAATCCAAGAATATTTAAAGTGTGACCTTAAAATTTAAAATTTTAAATATTTTAATTGAATTTTTTTTATTTTTAAAATTTTGTGTTTGAATAAAAAAAATTAAAATTGTGAGGATAAAAAAAAATAAATGGAAAAAGAAGAGGATCATCAGCATGAGTTCGAAAATGGGATTTCAAAAATTTTTAAGTGGAAAAGAAAATAAATGTTATAAAGAAAATATACTAATATTTTGGAAAGTCCTTCTGTTAAGAAAAGAATTTCAATTTTTCATATTTTAGAAAGAAATTAAAATTTTACATTTTTAATTTTTTAAAATTCTGTTTAAAATTTTAAAAATTTAAATTATTCATAAAAAATATTCAAACAATGAATTTTACATTATAAAAATTTAAATTCTTTCATAAATTACTTAATTAAAATTCTCTATCGAAACACATTTTTAAGTGTGAAAGTATAATTTCTCATCTTTTAGTCTAGTATGAATTATATAATAATTTCATATTTTGGTTGAATTGTTTGACCCTAGGGAAATTGACCCAAAAGAAACCAAATGACACATGATCCCTCAACCTCAACCTCAACAATGTGGTACAAAGAGATTACATATGTGTGAATCTTGGTTCAGTGACGATCATAGGATACATAATTCCTTAATCTCAAGTGCTAATAGCGTGAAGAGGAAGAAACTAATATGTGTGGATCTCAGTTTAAAGACGATAGAAGAATACATAGTCGATCAGTTTCAAGTGCTAGTAACGTGAAGAGACTAAATATATGCGACTCTCATCCCAAGAACGACACTGAAAAAATACACAGTTGCTTAGTTTGTGCTAATAGCAGAAAAGGCTGAAATATGAGAAAGGTTTACCATTTGTACATTTTGGCATAACACCCGAAGAGTACTTACATACATGATCACCATCTTCAAATGGTCATTAATTTATCCTTTATTAATTTCAATATAAATATAAGAAAAATTGTGCTAAGAAAACATATGTAACCAATGAAATATGAATGAATATAAAAGAGCCACGCCACTACTCTCGTAGTTGAAGCAGCCATGATTCATGAGGGAAAAAAAATTAAGAATATGGTTAGCATAGTTGGTGAAGACTATTGGTAAGGATTTATGACTCAATGTGGCACTTGCCAGTGCAACAACGAGAAGCACAATCCAATCAATTTGATATCAGTGGACATTACCCAAATTAAGATTTCTTCGTACATCACTGGGCCATGACCATGTGATTGAGTGGAAGGGTTATCGTTGGCTTGCACATTAATTTTTGTCCTATGCTATCTGTTAACTTCGATATAGACTTTTCCCTGTTCACTATGCCAGCGATTTCCTGCTGCTCCAAGTGAAATACAATGATATTACTCAATGTTTCAAACGTATTGCTATACTTTCAAAAGTTAGGAATATATTTTTATATTCCTGTTTATATATATATATATATATTTTGGTGGAGACCAATATAAAAAAATCATTTAAAATTTCACATGCATGATATTTATAAAAACTTTAAGATATAACTAAATGTTTTTTAGGAGAAAAAAATATATAATTTTGTTATGCATGAGAGAGATATTAATCAGTAAGTGTAATTAATACGAGCCAAAGACCAATATCAAAAGAAGAAGAAATTAAAAAAAAATCAATTAAATTAAATGAAAATAAATTTTCATAGTCAAAGCATATTATTCAAAAATAGATAAATTGAGTCACTATTTAGATAAATGAATCACAAGTGATAAATACTTAAATAAGTTAATTAAGTATAAATGTGATCGTTACCAAAAATAGATACTATAAATTAGAAATGAAAATAATTTTGACTTTTAGATAAAAAAATTAATAGAAAAATATTGAAGAGAACTTCAAAAAGTAAAATAATTTTATATATGATATGAGAGTTTTTTTTTATAGGAATGAAAGATTATATTATAAATAAAAAGATTGAAATTTGTCACAAGGCCAAATTAACAATCACAGAAAATTACACCAAGAAATTACACAGACACAGTCCATAAATATAACATGGCAGCATCCAGAATCCAACTACACATAAAACTCAGTCCATTCCAAAAAAGCACTCGGCTCGTTGAACCCATTACAAAACAAAATCGAAACATACTAATACAAACTAAAACAAATTATTTGTTACTAAAAGAGTTGAGAGGCCTAAATTAACTTTAAAAATGAGGTGTTTTTTATATTTATAAAATAATTTATTAAAATTATCATTATTTTATTTAAAATTAATTTTTCGAACTTTTGTGATATAAAATTATCGATTAAATTGTCATAATTAATTTTATTTAATATTTTTTTTCAATAAATAATAAAGTTAATCCGTTCAATTTTTGTCATAATCAATTTTATTATTTTTAACTTTGAAAAATTTCTTTAAACTGAAACAATAAAAAAATTAACAGTTACTTATAATATTTTAATTAAAATTTATTTTTAAATATAATTTTACAATAATTTTTTTTAGGTATATTAATATTAAAAAAAATTGGGGCTTTTATTTAGAGCCTAAAGCCCTTGCTTGGCCCTTAAGCCGGCCTTGAAACTAACCAAAGGAAAGTATGACGAATTCCCTGTGTATACAATAAGAAATAGCCTAGTAAACTGTTGCTATTAACCTCCCCTACAACATGTTATGCATCCCCTAATATTTCTTTCATATACAATATCTTCTAATATTATAAGTTTAAAAATCTTGGGGGGTCTCTGTCTCTCTCTCTCTATTATTTTATCAAGCAAAATAAAAACAAGAACATTAATAAAGTTAAATAATGATTTGTTGGTAGAAATTACATGTACCTTTCAATGGAAGTAATTGCGTTCAAGCGCAATAAGATAATTATGTACGATAGAATTTTTCATTCAAATATTTAATAATATAATATTATTTAAAGAATTGCTGGTAACATATAGTATAGTAGTACTTTCTAACATATTCTATTTAATACTTTTTAGTATTAATAAATGGAAAATGATAGTTATCACGAATTTTATGACACAAACAACATGCATGAACAACCTGGGATGATTTTCCATCAGTTTTTTTTTTAAAATTATATTTATCTCTTAGGTTATATGATTATCCAATAAAAAGGAGGCAACCATCCGTACAAATCTTTTACAAAACCTTTTGTACCAAAAAGCAAAGCCCATTCAAAGTTATTGAAAATTATAAAATAAAAAAAATCATTCAATAATAAGTCAAACTCAAAAACAAAATTGTGATTTTTAACAAATTCTAATCAATAATAAAAGTTTTTTGCTTACATTTCTCAATTATCTATATTTTGAGTGTGTTTTTGTGATGAAGTCATTTTAGTTAACATGGCCGGTTTATAATTTAGTTTAATCAAAACAAATACGTTTGATACACAAGGTTATCTCGTTCACTGTCATAAGTTTATATTATAAGTTAGGTATATAGTTTGCCCTGCTTATGGGTTGTTTCTCATATGCAATTATTTTGTTAATTAATTAAGGAAAAAAGATAAACATTCAACCTAATAGGAGTGAAAATGATCACATTGAAAATAACAGTGTTTCTGAGTGCCACAGGGAATGTCATTTCGCAAAGGACTATTGTGCACTGCCGGATCTGGACGATTGATGCAAAAGTTATGTCTGAAAGGGAAACTTGGGTTCAAATATTTTTAAAATTATTTTGCATTCAATGTTTCGAGATTTTATTGGGAAATGTTGAGAACGATGACAAAAAAAATGAATAGCGTTCTATTTATTTTATTAACTTTTCCTTTCTTTTGAAGCAAAATGTAAACAAATTGTTATCGAGAAGATTTAGTTCAATTGAATAAATTTGTGAATTATTATAAAATTTTTATTCTCATCTTTGATTCTTATGCACAGAAAATATAAAGAAATTGTTGAAATTTTTTATGATGCATCATATGAACACGACACTTGACACTCCTAATTTCTCTTGTCTAATTACTAAGTTCATATTTGGATAACTGTTGTAATCTTTTTAAAGCTACATTGAGGATAAAAGATACAAGAAATGTTCTTTTTAAATCGTTACAAAAGAAAATTGTTTTTAAAAATACATTCATTTTCTAAAAATGCATTTAAAATGGTTATTCAAACACACTTATATATATTGCACGGGATCCACTAAGTAGTCATTTGAAGCCAATTGAGCACTCGCGCTATGCACGCACGCCCGTAGTGAATGCTACTCGACGGTTTCTAGTTTGACTGCCATTATAAAAGAGACAACAAGAAGAGAGAAAGTAAGTTTCATTCATATCACCGTATATACAACTAGTTACTTTAACATTGAAGTCCCTTTTAAGGTAAATCAACATTTGAATAACTCAGAACATAGAGAAGAAAGCAATCCAATAGTCAGATGAGTGAAGAACTCGATAAGAACAACATTTGAATAGTTAGTATAGGAAAATTGCGACCCTTATGTGAAAAAATGATCAATCTTATTGTTTGCTTATGTAAATCAAAAACTCATTGAATCCAAGGTTATATAAAATAACTTACAAATTAACAACCACCTCATGGTAACTGTTAGATACTTATTTGCTGGTGTAGGGGCCGTACAACCGCACAAAGAAAAGAAGATATTTTCACTTTTTTTTTTAACTGAGGATATAATAAAAACAACAAGACTAATTCTTTGTATATCAAAATTTATCGTGTTAGAAATTGAACTTTTCATGAGTTTAGTTCAATCTTACAAAACTGGTTTGTAAGATGAGGATTTCTCTTCACTTATGTAGTTTATCTCAGCACTATCTTTATTCGACGTTGGACTTCAACATGTCCCATCACCTCCCGCTCATCAAAATTACGTGCCTAGAGCGTGACAATCATAGGGATCCTTATACAATTAATTTATTAATCTTAATATACTATGTTGGTATATTTTCACAATTATGCGCTAATCATATCAAAGATTTTAATTTTTAATGTTTTAAAATGCTATCCAAATTTAGTGAGCAGTATATATACGCCTAAAATGATCCGATGAGAGAAAGCATGCAAGCAAACAATGGAGAAAAGCACGACCATCAACTTTCTTACTTGGAATTTTCAATATTGTTTGTTCAATAACAAAGTGCCTAAACTCGTATTGGTGTATATTTTATCTAAAGATTTGTTATTTGGCAATGATTCAATGTTGATTGCTGATGCTGACCAATAAATTTCACAAGTTTTCTTAGTTTTCTGCATTCAGCATTCAGCATTCAGCAATATTATGTGTGAAATCACCTGTCTAAGAAAGCTGCCATACCACATACTTTTTAAATTAAAATGGGCCCAGAAAATGCATTATTGTCAACTGGTGGCATGCCATGTGATTAAAGCTTCATCATTTCATACTCATCACTTTTGGTATCCTTAAGAGTGCCACGACTAATGAAAATGTCATCATTTGCTTCCATCATTTATAAGTTGACCAGTTTTTTCATTCAAAAACATCACCACAGGACTTGTTTTGGCAACAAAAATAAAAAGAAACCCTAACCAGTAACCAAGATGGAATTTCCACGGAATATGATGGCAGCAAAATAGGAATCCGCGTTCTTTTCAAATTTCAACCCATTATATAAGTTGTGTAATCAGAAGGGACAAATAAAAAAATGCTTGATTGAAGCAAGGTAGTACCATGTCTCTTCTAGTGTTATTTGTTGTAGCACTGTGGCGAGGGTGTGTGATGTGTCATGCTAGTAAATTTGAGCAGTTCATTACTATTATTATGATGGTAAAATGGAAATACACACAACACACTATGCTTGTACTTTAAAGTGGAAAACTGAGCAAAAGATGATGTGAACACTTTAAAGTGGCACTTTCACGCATCAATCTCTTCATTTTTTGGGTGCGGCAGGGGTGTCTGGTGAAAGAAACATTGGGATGCGGAAAGCAATTGCCCAATCAAAATGGGCAAAAAGTACTGGCCCAAAGAACAAACCTGAAAAGAGTAAAAAATTCTCACCAAAGCCCGAATAGCATCAATTTTTTTAAAAACATTATGAGAAAAGCTAACACCAGCTATATTCTCTAATTTACTCTTCTGAAAATATTTTTTTATTATTGATTAAAATTTATTAAAAATAAAATAAAAAGTTGTAGAACTCTTTTTTTTTTAATAAAAAGAGGACTACACTTCATTTCATTCAAAATAAGAGAATAAATAATATTTAATCTTGATGTTCTAACTAAAATACGAACAACACAATTTCCTTGTCTCCTAAGTGAGCTTAATAGAGACATTCAATGCATTGTGAAGTTGCAGCACTATGAGAACTTGGAGGATATGGTGCATCAAGCAAAGAAAGTGGAGAGACAACTTGAGAGGAAGCATTCCTACAGGAAGACCTATTACTATGACTCTTCTAGTGGTAAGGACAAGTCCAAGAAGGACGGATCTTCCCCACCTAAGCAACAAGGTTCAAAATTTCCAAGTGGTAAACATGTTCCTAACCTAGCACTTCTTCTACTTCTAGGAGTAGTTCAATTAAATACTTTAAATGCTTGGGTAAAGGTCATATTGTATTACCTTGTCCAAACAAGAAAACCAAAGTTTTGAGGGACAATGAGATTGTCACTAGTGAGTTTTCTTCTATTAGTTTATCTAATATCTCTAGTGATAATGTGGTACCAAATCTCTACATGATGAATTGATGATGAGTATGAGGTTATTAGGTATCCAATGTAAGGATAGGGATGAGATTCAAAAGGAGAACATATTTCAAACTTGATACTTGGTTCTAGGAAATGTGCATTCTTTGATTATTGATGGGGCTGGTTGTATTAATGTGGCTAGCAATATGTTTGTTAACAAACTTAACCTTAAAACTATCTCACATCCTAATCCTTATTGCTTGAAATAGACATGTGAAGAAGGTGAGTTGGTTGTAGACCAACAAGTGTTGATGAGTGTACCATTGGAAAATATAAAGATGTTGTGTTATGTGATGTAGCTCCCACAGAAGCATGTCACATCTTGTTGGGTAAACCGTGACAAATTGAAAGAAATGTGAAACACCATAAAAAGACCAATAAGATTTCTTTTGTACATGAAGGACACAAGATCAAACTTGCACCACTTTCACCTAAGGAAGCAAGTGAGGATCAAGTTAAACTGAGAAAAAAATAGAAGATGAGAGAAAAAAGGCAAAATAAAAAGAAACAAAAGATAGATAAATGAGAGAAAAAGAGAGAGAAAAAGATAAAGAGAAATATGAATATTCTTTTTTTTAGACCCTTTGTTTGTTTGTGAAGATTCTCTGTTCAAGGGATTTCAAGAAGAGCTTACATGTGCATAATTTAAAATTTCATGTTCTACTTCGTTTGGTGATGAATTCTCTCGTATGAAGAAGGAGAATGAAGACGAGGTTTCAATGGAGGAATGCAAGACTCTAATTCTTTCTTCTAATTTGAATGATGAGATTAATTCTTATTGTAATTTTTTTGTGCATCTAACCATACAAAGTCTTTTGTTTTGATGCCTAAGGAAGAATTTTACATCAAGGATTAATGGGCAAGACAATTTGGAGAAGAGGTGGATGCACATAAGGATCAAGGCAACCATTAGGGGCAAAAGATTTTGAATCATCTCATCTTTAGGCCTAATGTTTTGATTGAAATACAACATGTGTTAATTTTGGATTTGCATGATACTTGTGATGTGCTTAATACATATGATTTGCTTGATATTGTTTTAGGTTATGGTGTCAAGTCCTTGAGTTTTGAAATTAATGCACAATATTTGGAATTGTGTGACCATGAAGAGTTTTCCTCTATGTGGTTTATTGTTTATGAAGAAATTGGAAATTATGAGTTCTATAGGCATGAACAACATATGTTCCTTTGGAACTTACATGGAACATGAAACACTCAAGTGTTTTGGTAGATGTATTGTGCATAAAAGGGATAAATTTAAAGATTCTATTCATGGTTTGAAGATGTCCTTGCTTGTTCATACTTTGCATCGGGTTCACTTGGCTACGAAATTTGTGCTAAAGTGCCTAAGATCTAAGAGAGGAAAACATTTCCATTTAATATTGTGTAGTAATTTCCTTGTCCTTGTATTTGATTTGGGAGGATAGATAGGTAAGCACATAAATAATAAGAGATTTGTCCTTTTTAAGGAATTCAAGTCTTTTTAGAAGTAGGATTTTGTTTTCATTAAAACTAATAATTTGTTTTCTTGTGTTACAGGTGCAGATGGCTTCAATTTGAGGTCAAATTCACTCAAAGAAAGTGGGCATAATGAGGACCAACTTAGGAGCATGGACCTTGAAGCAGAGAATGAATTTAATGGACCAATCACAAGAACACATGCTAAGCAAATGGTGAATGAAGTCCACTATGAAATGGAAAACGTGAAGACCAAACCTAAATTGGTCAATGATAACTGCTATGTATAAGTATATTTTGAGATTAAATTATATGGAAATTAATAATTTTTCTCATATTTCTTCCTTTTTGTGCAAATAATTGGAATTTTAACATCATTTAAGTTTTTTTTTTTTTTGCAGAAAATATTAAAGTTGATGAATTTATGATGCTTAGTGAATAATTAGAGCATAAAAATAAAGTAAAAGTCCAAAAGAGCAAATTGGTGATTTGAAGATATGTGTTTAGCAAGTCTTAGACGCTCAGCGCGAGGCACAGGCTCAGCAGGCACAACACGTTTAGTACCATGAAGTAGGACTAATTCAGGAAAGCATGTTAGTTAAGGAAACTGAAGGTGCACTGTTTCGAGACAGTTTGTACTACTGCGAAATTTATCAGCAAGTGTACTGAGTCACAAGTAATATAAAACGGTAAGAATCGAGTATCGAATCACAAGGAGTTTGTTTTATTCAGAAAAACGTTCATTCAATAAGTAGACATTTGTATAAAATCAGGAAAAAAAATAAGCAAAGATATTTTCTGTAATCCTAAAGTTAACTACAAAATTAACTACCTAAATGTGAGAGATAAATAGATGATTAAAACGTTGGATCCTTCTACTGAGTAACTTGATGTAATTAGGTATTTTTCTCTATTTAAGGTTGTTTCTATGTTCTATGCTGAGGGCAACTACCCCAAACCATGATCCCTTGAATGCATGGGCTAATTCTATTTAAATATCATTCTCGGATCCCTCTTCAAACTTAGCCTAAACGAATTGCATTAAGATTACAACATATTGGAAACTAAATCCCTGCACTCCATGTCCAAACATGCAGTTCTATAGCCTGCCCTATCAAGTTCTAAGGATTTAAAACACTTTCCAATGCTAAATCCTAACTTTACACACACATGGGTGATAAGTCCACAAGCATGTAAGAATTAAATGCAGATAGAAGTAATGAACACATAAAAACAACTTTAAATATATAGTAAAAAGTTTTACATCAAGGCTCAGCAGAAATTCCCAACAAGAGCTTTAACCTTCCATGGCAAGTTATCACCTTTCAGCAACAAAATGAGATTTTTGAAGTAAAATTCAGATTACACAGTGGTGGGCATGTCTCCTCCACCTCTAAGAACGTAATAATCACTCCTAAACCTAGAATCCTCTTGAAAGCTAAGATCTTTGGTGCTTTGTTGTCTTGTTTTTCCTCTGTTGCGTCTCTCACGTATTCCTCTATTTCTTTCTTCAAAAAACTCTTTCCTCCTTTTGCCAACTTCAACTTTTAAGGACTTTTTGTCCTCAAAGGCTCGCCTAGCACCATTTTCGCGCTAAACGAAAGTTAGTGAATTTTGGCTTAGCGAGCCAGACACGCTTAGTGCCAGAAGAGACAAATGACTCGCTGGGCGAGCTGATGGCGCGCTAGGCGCGTGCATGCTTGGCATATTCTCTTCCAGATTCTCCTAACTCGCTAAGCGAGCTGAGTGCCTCGCTTAGCGGATGTTACTCGCTAAGCGCATATGCCTCGCTTAGCAAGACACCAGCTGCTGCAACCTTATTCTTCTTCATCTTTTCACCTGAAATTGAAGTTGAACCACATTAATTCACAATGAAGGGAATATCTACTGAATAAAAACTAAACTAAACATAAAAATATGTACAAACCTACAAAAAGAACCATAAATTGGGGAAAAGACATAATTTTATAAAACTTTTCAATACAAAAGTTAGTCGTAAATGACGACTAACATGCGCTTAGCGCGAGACACACGTTGAGCGTGGGTACCGCCATACTCGCTAGATGCGGCAAGCGCGCTTAGCATGAATGTTGCACAAAAATTAAATTGATCTACACCTATAAAAAAAAGAGAAAGAAGAAGGAAAAAATACACATAAAATTTAAGAGAATACAATTCTTTATAGAAAGTAAAGGCTAGAAGAAGGAAAAACTAGCATTAGAAATCATTCCTTCCTTCCATTCCCTTTCTCAAGTTCCCCCTTTACTAAATATTTCCCTCTTGCAATTGTAAAGTTTCATATGAGAATGAGAGGCTACCCCTCCTTGTTGGGAACTTAGTAGCCAACTGCTCTTGATGTAATTTCTCTTACTATCTATTATGAATATTACTTTTGCATTATCCTTTACTGTGCTTAATTTTATTGTTTATGGCTTGATCATCCGTTTGCACGGTAAGTTTTAAGGATAGCGTTGGAAAGTGTTATTTTCTAATAGAACTGAGAAAGAGTATCTAAATAACTTCATCATTAGGGATATGCTGATTTTATTTAGCATATTATACATCTCTATTCTTAATGCAATTTAACTATTTTATCTCTACAAAGAAATTTTGGAGAAAAGATAAATAAATTAGGCTCTTTCACTCGAGAGATCTTAGTTAGAGTATATAAGTAGATGCAAGTATAAAATTGGAATAAACATAATTAGAGAAAAATAATTAATATTACATCGAGAGTAACTCTGGTAGACTAAGTTTTTAACATTCTCATCTTTTGAATTTAACTTCTATAATATGGGTTTTTCTCATCTTTTTTGTTTTTAATTAATTAATTAATTTAAATTCATATTTAATTTCTTACCTTGTTTATTTTAATTTAATTCTCTACTAATTTAATTTATTGTTTTCTTCAAAATATTTAAAATTGCTTGAAAATTTATATATTCACTTACTTAAGTACAAACAAAGTTTCTGTGGATTCAACATTTGGACTTCCGTTTTAACTTTACTACTTGTGACAATTTGATGCACTTGCCAATAATTTAACAATCAACTACTTAAGGAATAAGAAAAATGAGCTAACTTGAAAAAAAGAATTAAGAATAAATCTGATTTGTCATTTAGGCCCAATATGTTCGTTTGGATTTTTTTTTTATCAAATAATGGGTTGAAGTTTTTTTTTTGTAATTTTTAGTCCGGAATAATATTAGTTGTTGTTGGCTTGCTTACAAATAATTAATAGCCACTAACTTGGAATAAAAATTCTGTCATTAAGAGTTTAATTACTAGTAGGAACTCTTGACATGCCCTATGACAATTATATGTACCTCACAATTTTATCAATGAAGGAGACTTAGACTTGGATAAAATCAGAAATTAACTTTGTGCTAAGTGTGAGAGAATTATTCTCTTGATTCTTGTGTAGAACCCTAAATTCTTATAAAAAAAAGTCATATTTTTTGTATTAAATTATCCTCAACTTATCAATTCTAGGCATTGTGGCGTTGTTGCTTTTCATTTCTTATCTCCATTCGTATTTTCCATTTCTTCTACAAATTTTTCCTATAATTTTATCCATAAAGGGGTCCTCATCATTTATCATCTTTGTCTAGTGCATTCCTCAATGCTCTTTGTTTCCACTGATCAAACACCGTATACTTCAAAGCATGGTATTTCCAAATTGATCAGTTATGGCTTCTCAAATCAAGGATTATGAATGAAACTTAACTTCTCAAAAAGCACTCAAGTATGGTGCAAAGTTGTTGATACAAACTATAACATTGACTTTAAGTACCTAAATTGCAGGGTTTGGTGTCAGCATCAGGGAAATGCTGAGGCCACCAAATGCATCATTCCATGTGGTCTTCTGCAAAGGTCTTCAATAGCCCTTTAGACTTTCCAAAGGCACTTGTCTACATTCTTTAAGAGGTGGTATCCAAAGGCTACATTCATCAATGACATACTCTTCAGTTAAACTTTATAAAGTTTGATATCATGCATAATATGCAGTTATATATGCTAGAGTAAATTATATTGATCCTTCCTAAAAACATTTACATCATACATAATATTTTTAAGTTTACAAGAACCTCTCAGGATACACAATATAATGTTTTTTTTTTAAAATAATTAAGGGATTAGTGTAATGTATAAGAGGTGTAGTTTTGCAAACAATTAAGGGAATTAATGTAATAACAGAAAAAGTAGGAATAATATTGTATCATTGTATGTGATTTGAAAAAATCTCAGGAGGCGCTATAATTTAGTGTAATTTACTGAAAATCTCAGGAGGAGCTTTTACATATGTTAGACCTCTATGATTTGTTTTATGCTCCTTCCTTAAAATATCAAGGATGATCAAGCGCATTTGATGCAAGGGAAAATTTTTCATGTTTGGTTTTGTTTTTAAAAAATAGCATTCTTAGGAAACAGTATTTTCTGGAAATATTCTCATGGAAGGAAGCAAGAATCTAAGAAGTTAAAAAATAAGTTTAATTACAATACAAATATTACATTACTATTATTAAATTATTTAGTGAGATAAATAACTAAAATCGTGATAAATATACTATTTTACTTTTAGATTTTCAGGAAATCAAATAAATTTAGACATTCTTAGGAATAATGATTCCTACGTATATAATATTTGTTGAATACATTATTATTGAACATGCTTTTGTTTTATTCTAGAAATGTAATAAATCCTCTCATTTTGGTTTCCTACCCAACCATGAATCCTAAAAAATATCATATACATTATATGAGTGTGTTTAGCTAGGTATTTTAGTTATTTTTTTATATTTTTTTACTAGTTGAAAATTTTATTTGATTATTTGATAAATGAGTTTTTTTAGTAATTTTTAGTATTTTTTGAGACATTACTTAAAATAATATTTTTTAAAATATTAATTTCTAGATTTTAGTTTTTTATATTTATTCTTTTTTTGTCCTTAAATATTAATTAGATTTCCTTTTTAATCTTATCTATTTAAAGTAAAATTTTATTATTTTTATTCTTGTTGTAATTTTATATTTTTCGATTACTTCAACTGATAATTCTACCAAACATTTATGATTCAATAAGATAATTTTCAATTTTTCAACTTTCAATTAGTTTTACCAAACATAGCCTACGCATAATGTATAAAGCACCAAAAACTTAAATCATGATTTTTTTCCCATGATGATGTTGCACTATAAATAACACCATAGCATAATGAATTTTGGGTACAAATGATTTTGCTATACCAAGAGTTTTTGTTCTCACCTGAGTCACAATGGCTGTGCAGGCCCCAGCAACAGCAGCAATTGCCAAGTTTGCTTTGGCTCCAATGGATTTAGAACCACTTCTATCCAAATAGAGTTTTTTAAAATAGCTGTAGCCATAGAAGTAGACAAACTTTGCAAAAAAAGAGTGAAGATTCTTGGTTCCAATGCCCTGGTATAGCGAAAGCACCTGACCACTAGATACTGCTTCTATTAACACTTCATAGAGCTAGGTTCCTTCAAAAGTTAAAAAAATAATAATAATAATAATAATAAATTGGCATTACAAGAGAGGGTCTTAGAGAAAAGCATGTCATAGCTTATACCAATCTAATTTTCAAAAATCATCATAACATATGAATCCAAATCAACTATAGTGAATTACAAACTTAACAATATCTTTGGTCTTTCTTAAAAAAATCTTGGTCTTTCTTTAAAAAAAAATCTCTGGTCTTATAATTGATTATGCCCTTCAATAATTAAAGAATTACAAAGTCAACAATTGAGTCACATTGACCACAATAAATGAAGAATCAAAAAATGATTTTTGAAAGAGAGATCATGGATGAAAAGTGGTCAAGCAGGAAAATTAAGAACAAAGAGAGGACTAGTCAAATGAAGAAAACGAATGTTGAATGATACCTGTACTTTGGAACTTGGTCGTGCAAGTGTCAAGAGGGCACAACATAGTGGTGCTCAAAAGTGATCCTATGACTCCCGAGGTTGCTTCAGCTAAGGATTCCATATCAACCTTCTCTTTTCAGCAATTAATTAATCGAAAAATGTAATTAATGAGCATTGAACAATATTTCTGTTTGATTGAAAGGATAAGATGGATTAGAGCACTGCACTTAGACATAAACTGTTAACACTTAATTAACACAAACACTTTATATAAAACTGACAATTTGACCCACTTTTTTTTAAAGTTAATTTGACCCTAAACCTATGGGTCAATGCCAATCCACTTCATATATCGTTGCCATCCCACCGTCACGTTTGAAATAGAAAACATGACAAATGACAATTGGCAAAAAAGTTACTCGCACATAAATTGCATTTATTGTTTGAACGAATATTTATTTATTACTACTTTATTATATTTCTTTTCTACCATAAAAAATATTTATTTTCTTATATTTTGTTAGAATTAAAATAAGAGAGAGAGAAAAGAATTATTATGATAATTTATAATTTTTTTTGCTATTTCCAAAGTTAAGTAGTCCTATGTTCGGTAGAAGAGAAAATAAAAGAAAAGAAATTAGAAAGAGAAAAAAAAAATACCAATAATAAAACATTTTCTTTTGTTAAGTTTTAGAGAAAGAAAAATGAAAGTTGACTTATATACACAAACAAAAGTTAAATTTTTTCTTCTTGTATTATCTTTTCAATTCAAATTTTAAACTTTTATTTTCTCTCTTATGTTTCTTTGTAACCAAACTTATGATAAATCTTTTAAAAATAATATGTTAAAATTCAAATTATATCTACACATTTTTAAGAAAATTTTTCCTTCTTGTATTATCTTATTTGTCTATTCACATTTTTATTTTTTTAGAATAAGAAAAAAGAGCAAGAGAAAGTTGAATACGAAATATATAAGAAAATGTATAATTATATCTATTTAAAAAGGATAAAATAGGTAAAACAAATATACAAGTCAAAATGAGATATATCATTTTTTGGTTACCATGGTCATAGGGTTATTTCCTCCTCAAGGCTTGAATCCCAAACATTGATTAAGAAATTAAAATAAAGTCTAGTGTCACTTAAACTAATAACTTGTTATTTTTATTGTTTTTGTTATTATTGATGTTGTTATTGTTATTCAATCACACAGTTTTCATAATAATAAAAAATAATATGAAAATTCATTGTTAAAAATAATATATTCTATTATATTGCATAAAAGTAATAATCAAAGAAATAATATCTGTGAGATGCAATAACTTACTTAGATCAAACATATAAACTTTATTTCATCAAATATGTGAATCAATTGGTACAAAATTATTTTAATTAACTTAATTATTTGTCCCAATACTTAACTCATGCATTATTGCCTTACCAAAAATACATAATTTTTATATCTATCAGTTTAATATAAAATATTAGAATTCAAATTAAATTTATGATCAGTTAAAATTAAAAACCAATAATTGAAAGGAATTATAAAATATAAATAAAAATAGTAATTAATGCAAAAAATCCTAACTTAAAGTTATTTCAGCATAACTAGTATTCTTAAGTTCAAATTCTAAATATATAGTTGTATTAAATATTTGAGGGAGCTTTACGGCCCAAAATAATTTTATTTAGTTTAAATAAGATTATCTCTAGTAGAAGTATATTTGTGATTGACACACACAAAAAAGGAAATCATGTATCTTAATAAAGGAAAATTGTATCTCCAACACAACTATTTCTTTATGTTGAAAGTAAAGTATTTCCATAATAAAAAATCATAAGACTAGTCTCTTGAAACGTAAAGATTATTGAAACGAGTTTTACACCTCTTAATAAAGTCTTCTCAATATGACAAGTCAGAAATTAAATCTTTATAAGCATGCGTAAGAAATCTAATCATCTATCAATGAACCTTGTTGGTCCCTCCAAAACATCTATTTTAAGATTGAATGCTAAGATTTACAATATAAAATTAATTGCAAACAAAACAACGAAAATAAATTGAAGAAAGATTCATGTGACACTTAAACTTTTAAAGTGTTAGTGAATTACAAAGTATAACATATGTGTTTGATAATATATTGGTTCAAATATGCTTTTAATCTTTTAGGCATTCTTCGTTTTGAAGTGAAAGAGAGAGGAAATGAGAAAAATGATGAGTAAATTAATGAGATTCACACTTTTATAATCTATTTTAATTCAAAACTTTCATCTCAACTCATTTTCTTTTCATTTTTTAGTCCATCAAACAAACCTTTACATTTGGGTCATTATTGTTTTTGGTTCCCAAAATTTAAATTTGATTTTTTAGTTTCTAAATTTTTAAAATGCATTTTTTAGTTTATCTTTATTGATTTTTGTTGTTTTGTATAATTTTTTTGATTGTCAACTTTTTTATAGTGGTTCACACTCTATTATGAAAATACTTTACTTAATTTTCTTGTTGATTAGAACTCTATGTAGATGGTCTTTCTCGAGACATCAACAATTTATTTCTATTACTTTTAGAATAAAAAATTATTCCTATAAATTAACATAATATTTTTTTTAATATATTTTATCCTCACACACTTCTTAGAAAGCTTGTCTTGGAAATGAGAATGAAGATGAAAATGGGCATAACAAAGATGAACAAAAAGCTGAAACACATTACCCAAAAGGAAACGATAGAACCGGCAACAGAATGAAAGTATATAAACATAAATTGTTCTGAAAATTGTAGGACAGTCAAGGAGCTTATAATCCAGAACATTCCTTTATTACACCTGTTGGTCGTATTGGACTAGTTTAATTCTTTGAGCCATATAAGCATTTGTTCGGGGCAAGACAATAATAACATGAGATGCAAAAAATGGTCCCAAGTTGTTTTTTTAATTTAAATGGGAACTTTCACGAGGTCGAGGTGTCCATATATGATATATCCTTGTAGAAGAGAAAGTTGTTTCGAGAAGCATAATACATTTGTGATTGCCTAATCACAACTTTGCTAACAATGCACGTGTAGTTCACGTGGATAAATGAAATTTCATTTGTGATTGTATTTTTATCGAAGTACATTTACATTTCATGGGAAGATGTAACGTATGAATTGCATATATATATATATATATATATATATATATAATGAATGAATTGAAGGTGATAAAATTAGGAGACACTCTCAAATTAATCATGAAAAATTATTTTAATAACTATAAAAATAGATTAAAATATTAAATTTTATTTGATAAATCTTTATTTAATTGTATTTTATTTAATGGATTATTTACAAATTAAATATCTCGTTATATTGAATGTTGATTGAAGAATTGGAAGTATTGGTTATTAAAAAAAGGTGAAAAAAGTATTATTTAACTGAATTTATTTCTTACATTTTCCAAAAATACATGTGTAATGTAAATAAATGCCTACTAGTAGTTTTTAAAATAGATTTTTTCAAGGACGTGTCAATTTTCAATAAGAGAAAAGAATATTATTTAAAATCAGTTTGAACAAAGGGATACGTGTGAGTGGGATGGGTAGTGTTTCTATGAGCACAAGTATATACAATGCAGCGACATATTGTCCTCACTGACAATGGGCAACGTTTCAAGATGCAAAGTGATAATCACGTCACTTTCTAGCGATTCATCATAGATAAGGAAGCAACAACTCGTAGAAAGAAAACAAAGAATGAAGGAACTGCAGAAATTAAGATGATTCTATCAGCTATGGATTTTTCTCCAACATTAATATAAGGGTATCTCAAGTCTCATGTGAGAACATGAGAAAAGATAATCTTAATAGTTTAATTTTATATAAATAAGTCAAAACTAATTTTATATCAAGTAATTCTTAACCATTTATGTAAGATTTTTTTTAAAAAAAGTAAGATTATATATTGTCATCACTCCTACAATCTCACCCACATGATAAAGTCACTTTTTTTTTATGTTGTTTAACAGGTGTTTACTGAATAAATTATCTCAAAAGTCTTGTCCATATAATTAAGAGTATTTCAAAAGAGTTCAATGGTAAGTATTATAATATAAAGCAGTTTTATATTACTATTAAATTACAAATCACTTTCGTTATAACTTTTAAGATAAGTTGTTAAAAGAACAAATTTATGATATTGTAACTTATGATTGGATATTTGATTTCTATATCCTTTCAAGTGTTTAGGGGAATAAAGATCAAGTGAATAAGATACATGACAAATTCATCGATATTTTCCCATGTAAATCCAAAAATAAATTTTTGGATTTTCTATTTTTGTATTAATTATTTTTGGAGATTAAATTTAATGTTGAATTTGAGCTAATGCTCTCTATTGTTAATAAATTTATCCTAAATATTTTTGGATTCTATAATGTTAATAAATTTTATCCTATATTTCGTTTGTCTTAATGTAAAATTAAAAATAACCTTTTTACAAAAACCATAATTTTGTAGACTCATTTTTCTCTTCCTCTTCTTTTTTAAATTTTGAATTCATATCTCATACAAAGTATATATGAATTTGGTTTTAATCAAAGACACATAAATCGACAAAGTCACCTGAATAAATAATACATAAGCAACATTGAGCTGCTTCGTATTGACGTGCATTAATTGTTGAGGGACACAAGAAAAATGCAAATTAGCAAGAAATGATCTCTTGCAAATTGTCGCTAATAAGATTAGTGAAGAACCAGTATATTGTAAAATCCAAGTCATTAATTAGCGACTGACAAATTCCCTTGCTATTCCTTCACAAAATGTCCCTTGCCAAGCTCTCACTATCTTGCAAAAAGTGTTACCATGTTAATCCCTTGCTAATTCCTCACAACATTCTCTCGTTAATTCTTCACTATTCTTTCACTAAAATTCTTCACTATTCCCTCGTAATACATGAGTCATGTTTTCCCTCTCTAATTCTTTACTATTCCCTTGCAATACATGACTTATGTTTCCCTCTCAAATCCTTTGTAGATCAGTGAGGAATTAGAAGGGAAATTTTCGTTCGCTAATTCATGATTTTCTTATTGTTGACATCAAACTAAACATGTTAGTATGTGATTTTTGGATGGTGATTTTCATAAAGACAACAACAAAAAGTCACAACTAGATTAAAATTCCCATCATATAAAATATATTTACAAAATCTTGCATTAATTTAAAATTGAGAAAAGGGTATTTTTTTATGGTATAATTTTTTTTTGCACTGTAAAAACTATTATGTATGATAAATTTATTGATTTTAATAATAATTATCTTAAAAGTTAAACTAAAGTTGATTTTTAATTGGTTGGCAGAGCAAAATAAATTAATTTTATACTATCAATCAATCACAAACTAATATTAATATAACATTTAAAGTAATTATTGTATATATAGTCTTTTACACACTATAAATGTATAATCTATTTTCTCTTAATTTTATTCTTATTGTTACTCCAATTATAAGATTAAAATAATATACAGTATGGTTTTGATTTAATAGTTGTATAAGTAAAATTAAATGCAAATCAAAGTTTCCACACATCAACAGAGCTGAAAAACAAAGTTTCGAGTAAAACATATATAGGTTGACGTTTACTCAGTTTGTCGCTTGCCAAAATGATCCAGACTCCAGTGGAGTCTCTCCCCTGGTGACTTGCTTTCTATTGCAAATATTCCCTAGCTACTTCACACCTACAGAATAAATTCTATTTTTTGAATTGAAAAAGTACCCTAGTGTTTGTTGCTAGCTGGCCCAACTGTGTGTGGAGCCTAAAGTAAATTTTTAAGAAATTTTTTTACTTTAAACCAGATAATTATATAATAGACATTTTTTGTCAATATGCATGAACTTTTTGTCAACATATGAAGTTTTTTTCTTTATAAAAATTAATGGCAGATAATTGTTTTGTTGATGGACCTAAAGCATGAGTTTTAATTGCTTTATTCTTAGGCCGACTTTGTTGTAGCAAGGTGTAGAAGGGAAAAATATCCACTAGTGACACTTCTGACAAGGGAGCAATCAAATAAGCTACTGAATAGTTAATTAATTTAGCAGCAGTTGAGAACCCCTATTATGAAGTGCCAATCCTACTTTATCTGTAACATAACACTTCATGTCTTGTCTTCATAACTTGTCTCACCATGGCACAAAATGAAGGTTTCTCTAAGTAACATTGGAAAGGAATAAGAAACAACAGTGAAGATAGAGTAATGTAAGGGACCTTGAGAGGGTCATTTGGTATTCTTTGTTAGCCACAACAGTATTCTTAGTGGTAGCTCTTACTGAAGTAAATGCTGTTGTCATGGTTCACAATTTAGACATCCTGTTCTCTTGGAGCAAGTATGTGCTATAATAATCAGTAAAATCTCCCAGCTAAAATTTTATTGCCATAAGAGAGCAATGAAAAAAGAGGGAAGAAGAAAAGAAGAAAAACATTGTTATCTTTCTTACAATATGAACACAATACACAGTTTGTGCTATAACTCATATCTGTACAAAACCATGAAGCAGTAGGATCCAATCCAACATTTCCTGACATTTGATATTATAAACCACACAGCTGGTATCTGCCAAAGCACCTCTTCTTGTTTAAGCAAAGAAATAAAAATAACTTTCAAGTGAGAACAAGAGAGAAATGATGCAAAGAACCGGTTCAGATACCACTCATTTCAAGACGCTCTACAATTCTTTTCTCTTTATTTTGAGGAGGGATCATCTTTCTGAAAAACAGGAAAGAAGTTAATTTGCAAGGTTAATAAATCATACACAAATTGAAAAAAAGAAAAGGATAAAATATGTTTTTAATCATTGTACTTTTGGTATAAATTACTATTAGTCCTCGTATTTTAACTTTGATTAATTTGGCCCCTGAACTTTAGAAGAGCAGTGGTTTTGTCCCTTATCAGAGACGCTATTCACCACGAGGAGGGACAAAAATCACTACTTTTTTAAAAAATTCAAGGACCAATTGATCAAAGTTGAATTTTAGGGACAAAAACCAAGTTTTACTGAAAGTAAAGGGACTGAAAAGATATTTTATCCAAAAAAAATAGGGAAAAGCATAAGCATACCTATTGATCTTTTGCAATGGAGGACTGCTTCATAGATTGAGTTCTCATAATCAAGCAAAGCACCAATATGATTGACAGTGTTTGATTTTGGAGATGGTTGCTGTGAGCTGCTCCAGCTATTATTAACTAGCCACTCTTCTTTATCAAAATCATCAACTTTAGTACTTTTCCTTGAGCTTCCAACTTTCTGGCATAGTTGGTTGACATACCTTGAAAGGCTTCTCAAGGTTCTACATGTAGAGGTTTTCCACTTTGTGAGGAAACCATGATGAATTTGCACAGTTCTTGGAGAAACATTTCTAGAAGAAACAGGCTTGGATTGTGTGGAATCTGTGGTGGTATTGCAAAACTCTACCTTGGAAGGACCAACAAATAGTGGTTTGATAAGGCCATTAGAGAAAAGTTCATCAGCATGAGAAAAAACAGCAGGGGACTGAGTGATGGAAATATCAAAATTGAAGTTTTGCCAATCTTCCATAAATGGATAATTGATTGTGCCATCACAAAAATTGTAAGTGGGTTCTCTTAGAGGCTCCTTAAGGTCATTTGCAAGGGGTTTGTAATTTGGTAACCAACTATATGAGAAGCTATCCGTGGCTAAAGGCAATGAGGTTTCCATTTGCAACGATTTGCCCAAGTTATGATATGATGAATAAAAAATTAATATACAACAAGCACGTTATTGGTAGCTTATAATGACAAAACAATGATGACCACAAGGGGAAAGTTCGTCTATTCTATCAAGATCAAGGAGGGGGACAAATGGAACAACATAAGCAATAAATTGTATTGACTTTAAGTAGTAAGTTCAACATGCTTTCTCATCTAGTTATTGTCTTCAATTTTTATTGGACAGACACATGATATATCATAAATCAACCCTTGTGAAAAAATAGAGGTTTTAAAGAAAATGAGATAACCATTTTCATTTGAAGTAACTTTCTGTCACACCAAACAAGAAATGAATGTCGTGTTTATGTGTCAAAGTGTGATTTAGAATCTTAAACACATGAAGAGCATGATAATAATTGCCATACACTGCATACAGGGTAGGGTCTGAAAATATATTTATTGGGATAGTCAAACTATAAGATCAATGAAAGTTCAAAACAATAAAAATAAGTTTAGATAAACTTTCAACAAGTAATTATAGATATGATAAAAAAGAAACAAGTAATTATAGAAGAAGAAAATAAAATGAGTAAAATTTCTTAGGTAAGTTAAAATGCATCTCAGTATTATCATAGATTCTTTCATTTAACTTTTACATGAACACTTATAAACTTAATATCTTTTTTTATGTAAGATTTAATTTATATGTATTTTCAGTGTATATTGTCATTTCATTCCATTCAGTAACATAATATGGCCCGCAACAGATTGAGCTGACAAAATGAATCGGGTTGAGTTTTGTTCAGGCACAGGTTTGTTGGCCTAACCTAGCTTATCTATTGGGTCAGGCCGAATTAGCCTCTCTTTTTTAAAAAAGAAAAAAACTATATGTATTTTATAAGAAGAAAAATATTCATCCAAATAGGTTTAATAGTTTTTGGGTCTGCATTTCATGAGTCTTGCTAGCCTGTTTGTCCCATCAAATCAGGTTAAATTCACACAAATTTTTGAGAAGGAAATAGATTACCACACCTTGTGACGCAAATTTAAAGCATAGAAACCTTACAGGTGTTCATATCTATTCCAATATAAAAAAATTATGATAAAGTGAGCTAAAAGTTGTGCCAAAAGTTTGAAATAACCACACATGAAAAACTGTAGGATGTGTGCTTATAACAGACATGAGATCGAATTGAGTAGGAGACATAACTTCCCCTACAAGAAAAGAATAACAGAACCAGAAGAAAGCCTGGCCCCCACAAAATTGAATAATAATAATAAAAATAAATAAATAAAGAGTGAATAGTTTGTGCAGTTACAAGATTACTTGCTGTGAAGGATACATATGGTTTTTTTAAAAAAAGAATTTAGTGAGAGTATCATATAATTATTTACAAGTTGATTGATTTTAAGTATATCAACATTAAAAATCTTACCAATAAAAGTTGATTTAGTTAATAAAGATCATATTTATATCCTACAAAATTGTGGATTCAAATCCTGCGATCGATGTAAGTATTTTATTGGGAGATGATATGCAAATACTTAATTAGTCTTGAATGAGTCCTTATGAACCTCTGAAATCTAATTCACTTGAAAAATCTTTCATATAAAATAAAATTAAAAGTCTTACCTACTTGATTTCTAATTGATTGATATTATATTTTTTATATAATAACAGTGGATAGAAACTAAACATAAAGTTTGAAAGCATGAAACAACGAAAACACAAGACATAGAAAAGGTGAATGACTGTGCTTCACCAACTAGCTTAAATTGCTTTCACATAGATTATGAAAGAGATTATTATCGTGGTTCCTGTACTGTACCAACCCCTTTTCTTTTCTTTTCTTTTCTTTTTTTGTATGGATTTCACAATGGAGAGAGAGAGAGAGAGACCTCCTACTCTAAAGATTTGTAAAGACAATTCATTTACATGATAAACTTTCATTTTTTCTTTTAAAACCTTGATCAAATCAAACTCTGCCAGTGCAATTGTCAATTTAAACAGTTAGGATTAATCACTCACTTCAGGGTTTCTGCCTTAAAAAAGGATTAATCACTAAGAATACCTTACACAAAAAAAGAGTTCAAACTCAGCCACATTCTCTCAATTGTCGTTTTCTATTTAAAGAGAACAAGTGGAGAATACCATTTAATTACTAACCATAATAATGATTTATTTTGGTTGAGGCGAAAATAAAGGAAAGAAAAAGATAAAAATTAACTTTTTGAAACAAAAATCCATTTTTTTTTCTCTTTCATTTAGTCTTCTATCTAGATTTCTAAATTTTCTTTTTCCACTTATCCAATTCAATGTTGTTTTTTATAAACTCTAATTCAATGTTGTGAATCATAATACATCATTTGGAGACTTTTCTAAATTCTAACTTTCTTAATTAGATATTTTCAATATTTTTTTCTCTTCTCTCATTTTAATGTTCATTTATATTTCACAAATCATTGCAATTAAACAAAAAGATTTCACCTTTTGGAGACTTTTGTAACTCTATTAATTAGACTAGACATTCCCAATACCTTAATTTGTAATTATGCCAAAAAAAAGTTTTCTTTCAACTGTCTCAAACTATTTTCTTTTTTTATCATTATTTGTGTATTCAATCTTCTTATAATTGTGTATATCTTTCAATCTATATTTTTTTTTTCTATTTCTCATTGAACTTCAATAACTTTTTAAATAAAATAATCAATAACTAAATATAGTTTTATATTAAAATTCAAATTGTTCGTTATAAATGCCTATCAAAAAAATTATTCATTATAAATTTACATATTGAAATATACTTATTTATTAAAAATTAAATTTAATAAAACATATATTAAAAATACTTATTTATGATAGAATTTAATTAAAATAAAATATGTTTTTCATCAAAATAATCAAAATTTGGTTTTACTCCATTTTCTTTTACCACGTTTTACCAGTCTTTAAATCTTAAACATATTACCGTTACTCCAACTCACTAATTCCTTTTAAGTGTTGTGCCCAGATGGCTAATGAAGAGACAAGTCAGCAATTGATACGTAGGCAATGTTAGGAAATAAATGTGAGTGTCATGCCATCTTACTAGAGGAGGTGGGGTATTGTGGGATGGGTTAATTTGTCTGTATTTTTATTTTATATATAATTTTAATTTGATAAGTTTATTATGTGAATGTGAGATTCATCTGATTAAGACTCGATAAATATGAGACAATATTTTATCAATTTGATTTGTTTTATATCAGATATTAATCTTAATGTTGCTTATAGTAAAATTGTAGAATTAAAAATGCATATAACTACAATTAAGGCGTATATTTTAATATATATTTTAAGATAAATAATATCAATTTAAATATAATTTCATGTTAGAGAAAATATTGTTTATTAAGCGAAGAAGTTGTATTATTAATAGATAATGATTTAAAATTATAGTTTTCAGAAAAATATATATGGCATTAGACTAGTTGAGACTTGGGATGACTTAAAAAATATTTAAATTTGTCCTTAAAATATATTAGATCTAATTTTTTAAGAAAAAATCCGTCAAATCGAATCAAATCAGGTGATAAACATCCCTAATTTATGTTGCCCCTTTCTAAGCAGATCAAGGAACCTGCTTCCCCTAATGCCAGAAACAAAGGTGTCATGCCATGCACACTCCTATTAGTAGCCCATGCATCACTTCTAAGTTGTCTCCTTGTTAGCCACCTGAGCACAACACTGAGTTGAACTAGCTGTAACATGTTTCAGATTTCCATGGACTTGACAAAAAAAAAATGGGACTAAAACTGAATTTTAAATATTTTATTTTGATGAAAAATATATTCCAGTCAATTATATAAAAGTAAACTTCTATTTTAATTAAATATTTTAACTATGTTTAAAGTTTAATTTCTATACAATATAATATATACTGTATAAATTTTTAAGTAATATTATAAAGGGTTTTTAAAAAAATATTATAAAAATCAACAAATTTATTATAAAAATTTATAATTAAATGCCAGAATAAAAATATTTGCAATATTAATACATGCACTATTTACTGCCTTTCAAAAAAAAAAGCAAAACATTCGCATTTACTTTTTATCTTATACATTATATATGCTAAAATAGTAATATTCTTTCATCTCAAACAAGCCAAAGTTCAAGGTTAAAAAGTTGCATCCTAACTGAAATAACATTATCAAAACAAGAATAATTTAGTTTCAAGGTAAATGCCAAAGTCATATATTAGGACGGCTACATATACATATTTACAAATATCTTTAATTATACAGGATTTTAAAAAATTGAAAAACGAAACAATAATCATCCATATGAAAGGTCTATGATTTTTAATTAAAAAGCGATATTATTAGAACACTGCTGGTTTGTCCTTTATTGAAGTCAAGATGCAAAATATCAGGATTTGGTTTGGTGGCAGATAATCCTTGGACTCAAACTTAACGCCTGAGTCCTGAAAACACTCATTTTGGAGTAAACGAAATGAATTTTTTATCAGTCAATGTTGATTTTTTATGACTTATTTAATATAATGTGATATTAGCTATGAAATAAAGGAGGGATATTTGAATATCATCTCTATGTTTTGGAATTATTTGACCATCTGAATGCTATCTGTATAGCCAACACAAAGGTTGTTAAACAAAATAGTCAAATCTGCTTAGTTTTTACATTATGGACAGATTTAAATAGAAAGCTATTTTGCTTTTGGTATTTATTTTTATTCTATACTGTCAACAGTTATCGAGATGTGAAGCGGAATAAAAAGAAAAGTAGTTAATAATATCAAAATTAAATTTCCAACATGAGTTGCTACTTGTGTGTTACTCTTGTCAGTTGTCAAGATATGAGTTGGCAGTGTTGCCACTGAAGAAGCTCAAAACTGATAACTATCAAAGAAACAAGTTCATGAATATCGATAAGCTCTCACATAACAAGTAACTAATTAATTCCTGAATGTTATGATTACTTTACCACTGATATCTATAAAAAGAAGTTATATATATATATATATATATATATATATATATATATATATATATATTTTATTTTTTTTTATTTTATTTTTTATTTTTTATTTTTATTTTTTGGCCAGCATGCTTCTTACAATTTGACTGCTATTTTAATTTATCAATCATAGAAGTGGAGGATGGTGGAAGTAATTTAGGAAAGCACTGAACAAGAGCAAACAGAGGATGTTAGAATTGCCAAAGAGATTGGTAAATTTGCACGTTGCTTCCATGAACTCAGCATCAATGATTATTAATTGTATTAACCATGACTGCAAAGGCACGCTCTAATAAGCAAAGCTCCAAAGTTAATTTTTTGAACGAATTAAAACATAGGAACTTTATAAAAGCAGTTCTCCCCCAGCAGTGTTTGGCACCGAAGCAGCATAAATCTTTAACTACCTTAAAACATTTCCTTAGATATTGCCCTCTTCACAATGGCATTGAAATCACCTATCTCAGTCACATTCTTGTGCTTAGTCTTGTTAGCACTAGCAAATGGTTCTTATGCTGGCAAAATTACAACCTACTGGGGCCAGAATGGCGACGAGGGCACGCTGGCCGAGGCTTGCGCCACGGGGAACTATGACTATGTGATCATAGCCTTTTTGCCAACCTTTGGCAAAGGCCAAACTCCCATGATTAATCTTGCTGGTCACTGTGATCCTCATAGTAATGATGGATGCACTGGCTTAAGCTCAGACATCAAATCTTGTCAAGCCAAAGGCATCAAGGTATTGCTCTCTTTGAGAGGAGATGTTGGAAGCCCCTCAATTGATCCAAGCCAAGCAGCCACTTACCTTTGGAACAACTTCTTGGGGGGACACTCATCAACCACTCGTCGTCCTCTTGGCTCTGCCGTTCTTGATGGCATTGACTTTGACATTGAAGGTGGATCAAACAAACACTGGGGTGATCTTGCAAGGATCCTTAAAGGGTACGGCATGGCCAAACAAAGCAAGAAAGTGTACATAACTGCAGCACCTCAGTGCCCATTTCCTGATGCTTGGATAGGAAATGCTCTCACAACAGGCCTTTTTGACTTTGTTTGGGTCCAATTCTACAACAACCCTCCTTGCCAATACAATTCTTCTGGGGCAATTAGTAACCTTGAAGATGCATGGAAGCAATGGATCACAAGTATCCCTGCCAACAAGATATTCTTGGGGTTACCGGCTTCGCCACTGGCTGCAGGAAGTGGCTTCATTCCTTCTGCTGATCTTATTTCCAATGTGCTTCCAGCCATTAAGGGTTCTTCTAAATATGGAGGTGTTATGCTGTGGTCAAGGTATTATGATGTTCTGAGTGGTTACAGCTCTTCTATTAAGAAGTATGTTTGAAATCCAATAATTCTTGTAACTCATTAATTATATATGTATGGATTGTTAAACTAAGTTACTGATCTAAACATGCTCTCTGTCCAAATAATACATTCAGATCAAAGTAAGTGGAAGCATAATCGGATAGCGAAATTTACATCTAGTCATTGCAAAGTGAATACGTTTGTACTCATCAGACTCGTTCCGTTTCGTTTTTCTAAACCTTCACTCACTTAAATTCAATGGTGTTTTGTTTCTGAAGAGAGGAGAATGCTTACTTGCTTAGTGATACAAAATAAAGAGCAAGTTCAATTTGTAGATCTCTAAATATCACAGAGATAGGCATGGGAGTCTAAATTAAATGTCCCTGAACATTTCGCTGAAATTATGGGTTGTCTATGACCGCAAAAATGGACCATAATCAGACATTGATTTATATTCCACATTCAATTCCAGACAATGAGGATTAATGCTTAAATTGTTACAGAAGTCCTATCATTTCCTCTGGAATTGAATGTCAAACAATAACAAAAAAAGCTTTCAATGAATTGGGTAACAGAAAATTCTAACATGGATGTCAATGAGATATTGGCATCAAGATGAAACTTTGTTTGTAAGCTGTTATTGTTGGCACAGTGGTGTAAAATTCAGTTGTGTTCACATGTGGAAAACGATCTATTTAGCGAGAGAAGTCGAGTTCAATTCTCTTGGTCCAGGGCAGCCAAACATCATGAGCAACAAAAAGGAAAGATCCCCAATGGGTTGGGCTCCTCTCCAGTCACCGAAGGAACACTATAAGAGAGAGAAAGACTCATGGGTCTTGTGGAGGCCATTAGTGTGTAATTCACAAGATCCACGAATCTTTCTCTTTCCTACCGAATCTCTTCAAGGAGAGAATATTTTTCCATCCCCAATTGACAGATCTCACAGGCTATGCCACTTGGTCAGACCTTAGAGCAACATTCCTCCCAACTCTCAAGAATAATGAAGTTCACTGTCCTAAGCCATGGACCTTCTTGGCTACTCGGTACTCATTGACCCCATCCTGATTAGTTTTGATACACACTTTTGTTTAGTGCACAGAACAATAAACATTGTGAAAGCACCAATATCTAACAAAACATACACAAATGTCAATCCTTCTTAAGTCAAATGGCTTGCACTTGAGCTGCCACACAATGGTTGTTCATATAGGACAAATCAGTGGCAAAAATTGGAAGTATCATCCATTTTTTTAATTGCCATGTACTCAAGATCTAGAAGCATCAAAAGATGCTAGGAAAGTATACAATCAGATATCCTCCTACAGGTACGTTCATCGGTCTGCTCCTCCACCAGCTTTTGTTGGACAATGGCAAACTGAAGTCACAATTGTTTCATTGTGATGTCCCACATCTAAAATATAATATTCCTTTTCTTTATTCCCAAATTTCCTAACTGATTTTAAACAGTTTTGATTGTTATTCTTTTAACAAATATTTCCTTTTATTTAAAGCTCTTGATTAGCTATAAACCAAATAGCATAACCTCCACTTTATTAGCAATTCTCTAACGGCCAATTTGTTAAATGTGTAGCTAATAATTATGATTTGTGGACAGGAAAAGGGAAAGACGCTTTTCATTGGTTTTGCTATTAAAAAGAGGACTGTCATAGTCTTGCACGGGTTTGCACAGGCAGAAAATAATTTTCAATTCTTTTCTTATTATCTACTTCTAAAAATTCTGGGCAATTGTTCTGTGATTTCCATAGCCTAAGGCCACGAGTGCACGTGTTCGTAGGCTCGTTGTGTTAACCTTGGGGAGCAGTCGGCAAACTAGATTGCATCAAGGTCTAGCCGAATTTTGCTTTCAAGGCAGTGATTTTTCACGGCACAACAAACCTCCAATCTGTGTTATATTTTTCTGTTTTGTACTTCTGACTTCAAGTCTTTTCCTACAATTTGAAAGCAAAATTATTTTTTCCTTGCATCAAGTACTAAACAGAAATGGCTGGAAGTCTGTCAAAAATCATTCCGGATATGTCGAAAATAGAACCTCTAGACGGCTCAAATTATAGGAGATGGTCTCAAAAATTGTTGATTTTGTTTGAAGCCTTAGAGGTTGATTATGTGCTATTTGAAGATCCTCCCGCTGATGTCAACGCTTCTGAATCATCTACTCCTGAAACTCCTGCTACCCCTGTCGTCACACCGCTTCCTGCAGAAACCAAGAAAGCTGACGAAGAAGCAAAGAAGAAATATGAAAAGGACAACAAAACTGCTAGAGGTCATCTGCTAACTCATATGGCAGATAATCTGTTTGATCTTTTCATTAATCAAAAGTCTGCGAAAACAATATGGGACACTCTGCTGAAACGTTACGGCGATGACGATGCTGGAAGAAAGAAATATGTGGTAGGAAATTGGCTGCGTTTCCAAATGATGGATGACAAACCAATCATGGAGCAGATTCATGAGTATGAGAATATAGTTGGTGATATACTAAATGAAGGAATGAAGATGTGTGAGATATTGCAGGCTAATGTGCTTCTAGAAAAATTTCCACCTTCGTGGAGTGACTATCGCAACCAACTGAAACACAAGAAGAGGGACTTGTCACTTCAAGAATTAATAAATCATATGAAGACAGAGGAGGCCAACCGACTTAAAGATAAGCATGTTTTACATTCTGTAAATTCAGTTAATGCTAATGTTGTTGAGTTTGCTGATCAATACAAGTCAAAAGGAAAAGAAAATTGATAGCTGCTGTGGTAGTGGAGGCAAACATGGTCGACAACAAGGTGGACTGGATTCTAGATACCGGTGCTTCTAAACACTTATGCGCCAACAAAGAGCTTTTTCACCAGATTGAGGATGCTGATGACGGAGAATGTGTTTTCATGGGAAATTCAGCTACAGCTGGAGTGCTTGGTAAATGAAAGATTCTCCTTAAACTTACTTCTGGAAAAACATTATCTTTGAGTGATGTTTTGTATGTTCCCTCTCTGCGTAGGAACCTAATTTCTGGTAGTTGTCTAAATAGAGCTGGATTAAAATTGGTTTTTGAAGCTGACAAAGTAGTAATAACTATAAATGATGAACGCTATGTTATTAAGTTCTGGTATGTCTACCCAAATGTGGGGGGAAGCCATTTTGTCGGCCTGTTATATACTAAATAAAGTTCCCCATAAACGACTAGATAAAACTCCCTATGAATTATGGAAAGGATTTGCGCCAAATTTAATTTTTTTTAAAAGTATGGGGATGTCTTGCTAAGGTAGCTCTACCAGATTTCAAGAGGACTAATGTAGGTACCAAAACTTTTGATTGTGTGTTTATTGGATATGCTCAAAATAGTGCTGCTTATAGGTTCTTGCGTTTGAATGATAATTCTATTTGTGAATCTAGAAATGCAGAATTTTTTGAACAAGAATTTCCTTTAACAAAACATGTTAATGAATTGATTTCTTCTTGTAATACTACTTCAGTGCCTTTACATTTGCGTACTTCTTCCTCTGTAACAAATGAACAAGTTAATGAACCTAGAAGAAGTAAAAGGAAGAGAATAGAAAGTAGTTTTGGACCAGATTTTGTTACTGCCTTCGTGGTTGAAAACAATGATGTCGATAAAATAAATGATGTTTTTGTATCTACTTTTCTCATTGAGGAAGATCCTAAAACTTATAATGAGGCTGTAACTTCCATTGATGCCAACTTTTTGGAAAAAGGCAGTTAATAGTGAATTAGATTCTATCATGTCTAATCATACTTGAGATTTAGTTGACTTACCTAAGGGAAGTAAACCAATTAGATGCAAATGGATTTTTAGAAAGAAATTAAGAACTGATGGAACCATTGATAAATTTCCACAATTCGTTCTCTTGTTGCTTTAGCTGCTATTCATGGACTTATAGTGCATCAAATGGATGTAAAGACAGCTTTTCTTAATGGTGACTTGAGAGAGGAAATTTATGTGGAACAACCTAAGGGTTATGTGATTCAAGGTCAAGAGAACAAAGTGTGTAAGTTGAGAAAATCATTATATGGCCTTAAACAGGCTCCCAAACAATGGTATGAAAAATTTGACCAAACTTTGGTAAGTGATGGTTATATTGTGAATTCATCTGACACTTGTGTTTACTCTAAATTGTTTGGACAAGAATGTGTGATAATATGTTTATATGTTGATGACATGTTAATTTTCGGTACTAATGTGACTGTAGTGGAAAAGACCAAATTATTCTTATCTTCTCATTTTGATATGAAAGATCTAGGAGAAGCTGATGTGATTCTTGGAGTTAAAATGAGAAAAAGTGATAATGGTTTTTCCTTGTGTCAGTCACATTATATTGAAAAGATACTTAAAAAATTTAACTGTTATGATGAATTACCTGTGAGAACTCCCTATGATCCTAGCATACATCTTAAGAAAAACAATGGTTCTAGTGTTTCACAAACTGAATATGCTAAAATCATAGGGAGTGTTATGTTTCTCATGAATTGTACTAGACCTGACATAGCATATGCTGTGAGTAGACTAAGCAGATATACTCACAATCCAGGTAATGAACATTGGACTGCACTTCGTCGCTTACTCAGGTATCTTAAAGGTACTATGGATTGGTGTTTGCATTTTTATAAATTTCCTGCTGTGTTAGAAGGATTTTGTGATGCAAATTGGGTTACTGATAATGATGAAGTAAGTTCCACTAGTGGATATGTTTTTACTTTAGGTGGAGGTGCCATATCATGGAAGTCTTCCAAGCAAACTTGTATAGCACGTTCAACTATGGAATCAGAATTTATTGCTCTTGATTTAGCAGGTCAAGAAGCTGAATGGTTGAGAAACTTGTTGGCAGATGTGCCATTGTGGGGGAAACTGTCTATACCAGTTTCTCTTCATTGTGACTCTAAAGCAGCTATTGGAATTGCTAAGAACAGTGTTTATAATGGAAAAAGGAGACACAGTTCAGTCAGAGAATTGTTAAAAAAATGGTGTGATCTCATTACAATTTGTTAGATCAGAGAACAACTTGGCAGATCCGTTCACTAAAGGTCTAACAAAGAAAGTTGTACTTGAATCGTCGAGGGGGATGGGGCTTAAGCCTTTGTGTTGAGGAAAGTATGGTGGATACCATCAATGGTCAAACGAAACCATATGATTACTCTATTGTATTACATTTCTCATCTCCATGACATGTGGTAATACATTGTGGATAGGTTGAACTTTCAGTTCTTAATGAGTGCATAGCCTTAATTATTAGGTGGTCCATATGAATTGGACTTGATGGACTCACCGCTTGTTATTTTGAAAGATGAGAATTCTTTGCTCTTAATGAATCCATAGCCTCTTTGGTGGTGCTTTTGAGACGCACTTGATGGATTCAACTTCGTGAGAGTGAAGGTGGGCCGCCTTCTATGAAAGAATTAGGCTTTCTTTCTAGAGCTCTCATTAGTATCCAAGGTGTGCGTATGGCCATTAAAAGCGCTGGTTTGTAATATCGCGGAAATCACAAATATTAGAGAAATACATGTGTTGTAAAGGTCTCATTTGAAAACTTGGTAGTTCAAGAGTAATTCACTACCTAGACACAATTGTTGCCTTACTTCACTATGTATCAATTCAATCATTATGATATTGATACTTAAATGTTACTCTCTCTTTTGTCCAGAAATTGCTCTTTTTTTAACTCCAGCTTTACCATTGGTGGGGGATTGTTGGACAATGGCAAACTGAAGCCACAATTGTTTCATTGTGATGTCCCACATCTGAAATATAATATTCCTTTTCTTTATTCCCAAATTTCCTAACTGATTTTAAACAGTTTTGATTGTTATTCTTTTAACAAATATTTCCTTTTATTTAATGCTCTTGATTAGCTATAAACCAAATAGCATAACCTCCACTTTATTAGCAATTCTCTAACGGTCAATTTGTTAAATGTATAGCTAATAATTATGATTTGTGGACAGGAAAAGGGAAAGACGTTTTTCATTGGTTTTGCTATTAAAAAGAGGACTGTCATAGTCTTGCACGGGTTTGCACAGGCAGAAAATAATTTTCAATTCTTTTCTTATTATCTACTTCTAAAAATTCTGGGCAATTGTTCTGTGATTTCCATAGCCTAAGGCCACGAGTGCACGTGTTCGTAGGCTCGTTGTGTTAACCTTGGGGAGCAGTCGGCAAACTAGATTGCATCAAGGTCTAGCCGAATTTTGCTTTCAAGGCAGTGATTTTTCACGGCACAACAAACCTCCAATCTGTGTTATATTTTTCTGTTTTGTACTTCTGACTTCAAGTCTTTTCCTACAGCTTTGACTATCAATCTTTGAACAAATTGTGTGGCATAATTTGCATGCTCCAATTTTCTTCTGAGATAATGTTTTCCTTTAAAACAGAAAGCACTGAAATCTGGGACTCATGATTATATAGCATTTTTAGCAAAGGTTATACATAAAGTTGTGATAGTTGTCAAGGTGCCATTTATTATATTGGACTGTATTGTTTGCTACTATTTCAAGGTGACTTTGTGTACCAAAAAAATTATTATGTTGTCTTTTGTAGGATCCTTATGTTACACTTGTGAAATAATTTGGTATTTAAACTTGTTGAACAGAGGGTACGATTGCAACTGAAAGACATCGTGTTAATGAAGGAGTTAAAAAAATTATTCAACTAAAACAAAAGGTAGAAACAATTTATTTCGTATTTCATATTGCAATTTAACCAATTATATTTTCTGCTTGTAAAAATAAATAAAAGCTCTTGCATAGCCAGGTTTCATTCATAACTAACTAACGCTACGGAGTTTTCTTGCTGGGAAGAAGCAACGGACTGAGCGACGAAGTGTGATAGGCTAATTATACCACTATGAAGGTTGAACCGGATGAGGGAAAAATTGAAGGCTAAAATTCTTAATATATAGATGTGTGATTTTTCTGGTGTCACTTATTAACAATGCTGTTGAAAAATGAAATAACATATGTTGTTGCAATAAATTACTGAATTCACTTATTAATAAAGTCTTCAATTTAAGATTAGTAGATACCCAAATATGTTTTCTTCCACTGCTAGGCCACCTTAGCTCATGAATATAGAAATTTTTGCATATGCTTGTGTTTGGAGGTTAGTAACCTCGAGAAGCAATCACTTATTGTCACAAGGTTGCATCTGTTTGCAAGGCATGTTTACATGCTTATTAATGAAGTAAATATATAGTTATATATATAACATAGTAATAACATAAGCCATCACAGTTCTGGTATTCCATATATACAAGTAAATTACAGAATAAATGACACTACTATTAACTGAAGAACTAAAATAACTTTTTTTTTACAGCATTTTGTTTAAAACTTTTTGATGGCCAACCCAAAATAAAACCTTTGTGAGAGAACCAATTTCCTTTCTGAATGCACTAGCTAAATTAAAATAAAATAAATTCATTCAAATGATAGAAATTCAACCATTTGCAATAGCTGATAATATTCAACAAATTAATTATAACGGATCTGACTTTACTGTTGTCTCTTATTCAGTTGTCCTTGTGTTGTCCCTTAAAAATCACACAGTTTTAAAATTGAATCACAAAATTAAATATTAACATAATTACATGAATGGACTGTACACGAACAGCTGAGGAGAGGACAGCAAAAAATTCAATTTCCCAAGAAACCGCCAAAATAATTCACTCTATCAGTGTTGTCCATACATTAAGGGACAATGTTATGAATTTCAATATGGCAAAACCAAGCTTTGGACATAATCATAGGAACGCAACACAAGTTTGTCGTAGAAAACTTCACTCCAGTCTACTCTATTATCTCTCCTATTGTAGAGAACAAATTTGTAACCTCCAACACTTTCCAGCAATATGACATCTTCATTTTCAGACATCCACAAAGGCAAAAGGGAATAACTTTGAAGATGCTCATAACTTACCTTCAGCAACTGAGTCCAAGATTTTTCAACTCCAAACTCCTTCATTATCCAAACAGCAAAATAAGAAAGACACAGGCAACCTTTCAAGGCTCATATTTGGGAATTTCGAGAAGACCATCGGGCATCAACAAATATCTGTATGTCTCGCTCCGCATATCATATGAAAAAATTACTAACTGATCGATAGCAACAGTTTCCATGGATAAGTAAATCTCAAACTGGGGAGTGCTAACCAGTTGACAGTGCCACCCACAAACTGTCCATTAGGAGGTCCCGGTGTGGGAAAAGCAGGACATGTTAAAAATCTTTTTTAATGGAAAATCTTATAAATCAAAATTAAAATTAAAAGAAAAATATTTTATTATAAATAAAGCAAAATCCACTAAAATATTCTACTACAAAGAAGAATTAGATAAATTCTATCAATATCCAAACTTTATTCTATTGCATAGAAAAAAATAAAAAATAAAAATTAGGTTCTTTTCTTGATTTGTTACATAGTAATCAAACTCTGCCATTTTTTTATTTATAAAAAAGATATTATCAATTATGTAAAAAATCAAAAATAAATTGAGAAAAGTTGACTATCGGATTCGAACATATGACTATGACATTACAAATGCAAACGTATATATAATATATATTTTAATTAAAAAGCGATATTAGAATAATAATTTGTGACTCTTAATGATCCAATTCGACTTGAATAGACTTGTCTCCATTAGAAAATACCTGTGATTTATACAAAAAAAATTAATGTTGTGGTTTGACATTTATTGAGGATTTGGTTTCGGCACATATAAACCTTGGACTCCGTTAACTCCAGAGTCCAGAAAGCACTCATTTTGGAGTTTTATACATAGTAAACAAATTTGAAGATAAGAATGCTAAGTTTTCTCATTGTGGTCATTGTACACAAAATAAAATGCTAAACTTTCATGTAGTACATGTCACACCCTCTATCCCAAACACACACACACACATATATATATATATACTAATAATAAAAGGAATAAAAATGTAGAATTAATTAATAATTTTTAAAAACATATAATAAAAGCATTTCAAAAGAGTAAAATGTTCACATTCACTTTAATATTGTCAAATAAAACTTATAAAAATACATATTCGACTCAGAGCAATATTGTCAAAGTTTACAAAAGAAATTTTGTTAAATGAGTGAGGTAAAATAAAATAAAATAACATCGTGTAATTAAAATAAAAACGCATCCCTAATGTTACATACTATTAGAGCATTGTGTCACAACGTCCTCTAATACGAGATTCTTTAAAATCATCCACCTAGTCATCTACTCCCACGAACACAAGATTCAAGATCATCACAGGACCCAAACACAAATAGTACACAGAGAGTGAGTTATCACATTTATAAAAAAATACAAATAAACAAAGACGTAATCCAAATAAATTATATAAGAATTTATAACATAGCTCAACTTAATACAACTCACGTTACTTCATCACTTTATAATTTAAAATTCATTTTTCAATCACCCATCACATTACATGTGAATCACACACTTGGGTTAAGACGTAATAACACTCATCAATTTCATAATAAACAATTAGTAAGCGTTATGCAACAATTATACTAAGACTCAAGCCTATATGTAATGTGGTATTATGTTAGTGAAAAATCACCCTAGGACGCTTAGGAGTACATAACAAGACACACCATACAATGGGTATGTCAGGTCACTCTCACTAAGTAAAAAATCATAAGGTAGTCAGGGTCACTCTGTTTTGCGAGAATGCTCCAACCATATGGGATCAACATAGGCTTAAAGGAGCACTCAAACTGAGTGTATTTACCCTCAAGGCCTAAACTCTGAAGAATCCGTTAGGGCCTCACCTTCATGATTTAGGTCCAACCCCTAAAATAATTTTTGCACACAGACATTGCTCATGAATTATACAATACACACGACCTCACACTCGTGTTTCGGACACGTTCAACACATTGCACTATAATTTAACACTAGTTCCTAACTAGGAATCCTATATTTTTTCTTTAACATTGCGCATAAACATTTTTCTCAATTTAAACACTGGTTGAATTATTATATAATTCACAGCTCATAACACAAGTATTGTCACATCAAGTATTAACCACATACTTATTCACAACCAAATCTCATGTGCACAATTTAGAATCTCATAATGTCACAATCCACCATCACATGTCTACTTGTATCTCACAAATTAACACATGTTCAACTTTGCACGTATACTTAATCTCAATAACAATATTATAATCTCAAAGCAACATGTTATCTCACAATTCATCACATATTCAATTTATCACTTATACAAAATTTTAATCACAATTTCATGATCCCAATATAACTATTTATCACGCTAATCTTATCCAGAACACAAACAAATTATGCAAAAATACTTCTCACAAAACAGGGAGTAAAACCACTTAAACAATTTCATATAATCATACATGAAGAATTACAATACAATAAACATCCCAAAATAAACCTTAATTGATCTCCTAAGGATTCCTACACATGTTCATTATAATCCCAATTACGATTAACTCATCATTTACCTCTAAGCGGGCTCAAGTGTGTAGTTCGACAATGATAGTAGTGTCTCTAGCAGTTCCCTAAGATTTCTCAAGTTTTTCCTTTGTTTGCTCCGTTAGGATTTTCAAGCGTTAGATGGAAGGAGAAGAAATTGTAGCCTCCATTTTACTGTCAATGTGCGAGACTAATTTCTCTCTGCAACAATATTATTTCGCAAATCCTAACGGTGAGAATGTGTTGAAATGGGTTCCAAAGCTGGTGTTCAAATTTCACAATGATCTAAGTGTTGACGAGTCTAAAATCTTAGTTTTATTCGAATAGGTTTTGGGTGTCTATGGGAAAAGGAAAAACTCAATGCGAGGGATATTTCTTCCACCACAAATATTATCTTAAAAATCGCAACGGTGGATCTATGCGGAAATAAGTTCCAAACCTCATATTCAAATTTCACGATGATCCAACAGTTAATGATTCTGAGATTATTGTTTTACTGAGACAGTTCGGAATATATGCGAGAAAAATAGAGGATTTTGGGAGGAGGAGAAGGAAAAAAATGAAATTGAGAGGAATAGAAAGAGTAGGTCTGAAAACTCACCTAACATGTCTCTCTATTTATAACTAGGGTACTCTCAGCCTATTATTTACTCTATTTTTCTTTATTTATTATTTTATAAACAAATACTATTTTCTTTCCTATCAAATGAATAAATCAAATATTCTTTTTATTTTCCTTCAAACCATTTTTTTAATAAAATTATTTCTCCTTATTTATTTAATTATAAAAACTTCACCATTTTCTTAAAACTATTTATTTTTAACTAAAAAACATTTTTAATTTATTTATGAAATGTACACTACATGTTCAGGTAAATCATATTTCCCTCAATCATAAATTCATAAATCATAATCATATGAACTAGGAACTAGAATTGGAATTCACGAGCACACTGTGCTAGATTAAACAGCTAGGAAACAGAGAGAGAGAGTTATCAGTTATTGAATATAATGTATTATGACTTTGGCTACGAGAGGAAGGTTGAATATTTTCCCTAATTTTGGAATTATTCGACCATCTGAATGCAAAATTATTGATACAGCCAACATAAAGGTTGACCAAAATAGCCACATCTGCATATCTTTTATTATGGACAGAGATTTTATTAGAAAACAATTTGCTTTTGATACTTTTTTTCTATTTTGTCTTCAGTTTTTGAGAAGTGAAAAATTAAATTTCCAACATAAGTTTGAGTTCATACATGTGTTACTCTTGTCAGTTGTCAAGAAATGATGTTCTGGCCTTGTTGTCAGTTCAAAACTGATGACTATCAAAGAAACAAGTTCATAAATATCAGTAAGTTCTCACATAACAACTAACTAATTCCTGAATGGTATGATCACTTCTCCACTGATGTCTATAAAAAAAAATATCAATTTTCCAGCATGCTTCATGCATTTGACTTCTATTTTAATATATCATTCTTAGAAGTGGACGATAGTGGAAGAAATTTTGGAAAGCACTGAACAAGAAGAGCAAATAGAAGATGTTAGAATTGCCAAGATATTTGTAAATATGCACGTTGCTTCCATGAAGTTAGCACAATTTATTAATATTATAAACATGTCTGACAAGGCACGCTCTAATTAATGAGCAAAGCTCAAAAGTTAATTTTGGAGGCATTGAAACATATGAACTTTGTAAAAGCCATTCTCCCCCAGCAGTGCTTGGCATAGAAGCAGCATAAATCTCTAACTATCTCAAAACAATTCCTCAGATATTGCCATCTTCACAATGGCATTGAAATCAGCAGCAATCACACTCACATTTTTATCCTTAGTCTCTTTACCACTAGCAAGTGATTCTAATGGTGGCATAATTGCAATCTATTGGGGGCAGAAGAATAACGAGGGCACGCTGGCCGAGGCTTGCGCCACAGGGAACTATGATTATGTGTGTTCATAGCCTTCCTGCCAACCTTTGGAAATGGCCAAACTCCCATGATTTTTCTTGCTGATCACTGTGACCCTTATAGTAATGATGGATGCACTTGCTTAAGCTCAAGACATCACATATTGTCAAGCCAAAGGCATCAAGGTATTGCTCTCTTTGGTAGGAGGTGGTGGAAGCTACTCAAATGCTGATAATTCCACTCAGGATGTATGTCAAGTAGCTGCTCACCTTTGGAATAACTTCTTGGGGGGACAATCATCGTCGTTGGGTCCTCTTGGCCCTGCTGTCCTTGATGGCATTGATTTTGGTATTGTACATGACATTGAAGATGGACCAAAGCAGTACTCGCGTGATCTTGGTATAACCCTAAAGTGTACATAACTATAGCACCTCAGTGCCCATTTCCTGATGTTTGGATAGGAAATTCTCTCACAACAGGCCTTTTTGACTTTGTTTGGTTCCCAATTCTACAATAGCCCTCCTTGCCAATACATTTCTGGTGAAATTAGCAACCTTGAAGATGCATGGAAACAATGGAGCAGAAGTATCCCTGACAACAAGATGCATATACAGAATTTATAGAGCTTTTTTGACATATTGTGATGCATTAACATGGTGAATATAGTGAGAAATAACTTGGAAGTTCTGACCGTATGTATAGTGTTCACAAATATTGGCAAGAGGACCAAAAATATAGTTAGAAAAAAACTTGGAAGTTTTGACCGTAGGTATAGTGTTCACAAAAATTGGCAACAGGACCAAACCGTGCAAGTATCAATGAGTATTTAAGTCGTATCCACATGGACTTATACAATATCAAGCACAATAGTGATTTGTAAACGATAAAACAAACGTTGTCAAGATTGAACTTCGTAGGACCTCTTCACATGCAATTAAAATCCTAAATCACACTTCCACTTCAATACACTGTAGTCCTTGCAAAATTCTCAAATCTTAATTCCTTAAGTAATTGAGACTTAATTCCTATAATAGATCTCTAATTTCTTATTAGATTTAATGTATAAATTAGATTAAGAGAAGAAGATTACAAGAATTGATGAACCAAAACCCTATTCTTAGAAATCAGATTCATCAACAATTTCACTTCAGATCTGGAATTAAAACATGATTTTCAACACACAATAATCCATAGAATCATGGTTGATCAAGCCAAAGAAGAATTGAAGCATAGAAGTAGAATAAAATTGCATTAAGTAGAAGTAGTGTGAAAATTCAAATTACATGATTTGAGATCCTATTACAATTCAACCCAACAACTAGGGATTTAGCTATTGCAAGCCATATAAAGAGTGAAAATCCAAGAAGAAATGGAGTAGATCCAAGAAGTAGCCATTGATGAAAGAGAGAGAGAGAGAGAGAGAATGGCGCCAAAATCGTCTTCTCCAACTGAAATATGAAAAAGTTTCAAATAAGCTTTGTGTTACCCAATTATTAAATAGTTTCTTCGACTAAAACTCCCTTGTCAACTCTTGCTTAAGTAACCTAAATGTAGCTCTGAAGTCTTTTTCTCACTTAGCGAGATTGAGAACTCGTTTAAGTGATTCTTGGCTTTAAATTCATCTTTGGAGGCTATCTCGCTAAAATTGATCTCAATTGTCAATGCAACACAGTTCTTTATCTTCTTACAATTTTATTTATAATTTAGGAAATTTAAAAGTCTATATTAAAGAAAAATTAAAATAATTATTCACAAAATAAAATATGAAAAACAATTGTCATACCAGATTCTCACACTTGGAAAGTGACAAAATGGATTACTTGATCCATTGTAGGAAGTAATAATAATCCATATGTATGAAAGGTCTCTATGATTTTAATCAAAAATAGATATTAGAACAGTGGTTTGTCATTTATTGGAGTCAAGGTGCAAAATATCCGGATTTGGTTTTGTAACAGATAATCCTTGGACTCAAACATAACTCCTGAGTCCTAAAAACCCTCATTTTGGAGTTTTCTACTAAGATAAACACAAATATGAAGGCAAGAATGCTATGCTTCCATGCAGTACATGTTCAGGGAAACCATATTTCCCTCATAACCATATGATCTAGGAATTAGAATTCGTAAGTTCACAGTGCTAAATTAAACAGCTAGGAGAAAAAAAGAAAAGACAGAGAGAGAGAGAGAGAGAGAGATTTATTTAATATAATGTGAATTTGGCTAAGAAAGGAGGGATCTATCAAAGAAACAAGTTCATAAATATCAATAAGCTCTCAGATAACAAGAAACTAATATTAATTTCCATTGATGTCTATAAAAAATATTAATTTGCCAGCATGCTTCATACATTTGACTGCTACTTTAATTTATCATTCTGAGAAGTGGAGGATAGTGGAAGAAATTTAGGAAAGCACTAAACAAGAGCAAATAGAAGATGTTAGAATTGCTAAGAGATTGGTGAATTTGCATGTTGCTTCCATGAATTCAGCATCAATGGTTATTATGTTAAACATAACTGACAATGCACGCAAACATATGAGACTTTATAAAAGCCGTTCTCCCACAGCAGTGCTTGGCATAGAAACAGTCTAAATCCTTCACAGGTATCTTAAAACAATTTCATAGGTATTTCCCTCTTCACAATGGCATTGAAATCATCACTCTCAATCAGATTCTTGTGCTTAGTCTTGTTAGCACTAGGAAATGGTTCTAATGCTGGCAAACTTGCAATCGGGAATTTCCTGTAACAAATAAAAAATGGTAGTTAACAAAAGGTTCTCCACGGGAATTTCCATTCAATCAGCATAAGTCATTAGCAAATCTGACAAACAAAAAAATCATGTGTTCATGCAGCGAGATAATCACTGCATTGATCTAGCTATAGAGAAGAATACGAGATCCCTTCTGTCCTACTTAAGTAACAAACTAAATGTTCTTTGATTAACACATGACAAAGATGGGTATAAAAAATTGAAAATTAAGAATTTTGTTTCCATTATGAAGGCTTTAATATATTTGTGATCTCAAATAAATGTTTGAATTTTGTATTTGTTTTTTAATAAAATTTTTTTATATTGGATTCTTAATAAAATAATAATTTTATTTTTTTGTCATTTGTATTTTTTTTAATTCTTAATAAATTAACGAATTTTGTATTTTCTCACTGATGAATATTTTAAAAGACTAATAATAAATGAAAAATATTTATCAGGCAACAAATACAAATTTACTATTTATTATGAAGTAACAAAAAGTGTAAAGGATTAAAATTAAAATGTTTTATCAAAAAACAAAAATAAAGAAAAAATTTATTAGAGAACAAACATAAAATTAGAATATTTATTAAGGAGGACAATAACTGAAAAGTAAAACAGCTGCAACTGAGTTGCAGACACAACGTCAAGGGTTTTTACTCACAAAGAATGCATGGAAACTCCAATTACAACTGCTCAGCCATATTTTTTCGTAATTTATCACAATGTCAAAGATCACAACTACAATTGCTATTTAAGACCTTGTTTCCTCTGTGTATCTAGTTAAGCTACACAGCAAAAACAAGTTTTGGATGTGTTGTGTAATGGGGTGTCAAAAGTTAGGGATATTAGTGGTCATTTGTGGGTCTTAGTTGTCAATTGAGGGATGCCAATAGCAATCCCTTAACCAATAAATCAAGTTTTGGTGTTGTTGGGTTTGGGTCCAATATTTGATCCTATCCATTGTCACCTGCAAACTCTACTGCACAAGACTAGAGCAATTTAAAAGACAATGGTTCAATCAACATGGTTACTAAAAAACATTGTGTCATTGAAGAGCCGAAACCTAGCAACTAATACTACTTAAGCAATAATATTTGTTTTAGGATATATTTAGTTTAGAAAAAGAAAGTCAGTGAAAAGAGAGAAAAGGAAAATAATTAAAAGGAAATAGATGATTTTATATTATTTGATAATATTGAAAGAAAACATATATGCTTATAAAATAACATAAATATCCTAAATAAAAAAAATGAGATGTGAAACATATAAAGGTATTCTTGTAGTTGTATAAATTATAAAAAAAAGACTTTTTTTTCTCTTTTTCATTCAAATTGGATCCATGATTAGAGTGTATTAGCATTAGGGTATGTTTGTGTTGCTTATCCAAAAAATACTTTTAACAGAAGAAAATTAAGAAGAATTTTGTCCCTAAAATTTTTTTGTATATTTTTAGTTCTCCTAAAATTAAAATATGTCATAGTTTTACTCAAATTAGGTTTGAGTTAACCGAACTTAGTTTCAAGCCAAATAATGATATATTTTAATTTTATAACGACTAAAAGCATATAAAAAAATTTGTAGAGATTAAAAACGAATATTTCTATTTTATAGGGACAAAAAAAATATTTATTTATAATTTTTATTGGTTAGTTATAATTAATTAATCCAATTAATCACATTTTTCAGGTAAATATGGTCAGAGGTCAAGTCATGGATCTTCCCATGGGAAGTGCATCATGATTTAGGACTAGGTTGACAAAGTAGTAAGGAGCTAAAGAGAAAAGATGATAAATTAATTAATGGACTATTATCATTTAATTAAAAAAACTTATTACAAATATAAAATTTGAAATGTTGATTTTGATCCTTACAAAAAAAATTATTTTTTTATTAAAAAAATATTTTTTACAAAAAAATATTTTAAAGACAAAACATAAAATATAATTTACAACAAAAAAAAATTATAAATACGAAAAAGAAAAAATACTAAATTGAAACAGCTAAAAAGTTATTTAAACAATTAAACCTAATAATAATGAATCAATGATGATGATTCCATAAAAGTGATGAAAATGATAACCACGATTAGTTTTGACAGGCATGCAAAAGGCATTGGTTGGTGGTGACATGTTCTTAACTTAAAAAAGTTAAAATTAAATTAAAAACTAATCGTACTCTATTGAATCAAAATATATTTTACCACTAAAATTGAAAGCTTATTGATTAGCATGTTCCTCGGGAGATGGTGGTGGTCCTGGTGAGTTATATCTATCACGTGAGGTGGGTCCTACGATGATCCATCGACAAGAAATCCATATTTAAAAATTGAGCTTCGTTTTGCCCTAGCGTCACTGGATATACCTCAACTTATGGCTGTCCCTGTGCTGTTTTAAAGTAGTTGAAGTCAAATAAATTAACATTCAAGAATCAAGACTCAGCTACAAAAAAACAAAATAGTTGCATTCAAGACTAAGCTACAAAATACTAGTAGTTGCTTCCTTTTTCTTTATTGGAATCTACGAGTATTTGGAGGCTTTAAATGGTAATCTAAATTCTAAACACACTTCATCCACCCAACCAAAGTTGCAAAGTTAATTAAAAATTGAAAAATTAATTTATTAATTATAATATTTAATAAAATTAATTATTGGAGCAGTTGAAAAATATAGAATAACTATAAAATAATAAAATTATGATTTATTTAAATAAAATAATCAAAAATTGATAAATTTATTAAAAATTAAAAAAATATATAAAAAAATAGAAGCTAACATTTTTTAAAACACTAAAAATTACTAATAAATTATTAAATAACGTTTGTTTACTGAATAAATAAATGAATTTTTCACCTAATAAAAAAAATGAAAAATTAACTCGATATGATAACTCATGTCTCACATTGAGTTTTTGAAAAGAAAAAAAAAAGCTTAAATTCGACACTAGTAAAATATACACTTAAATTTCATCCTAATAAAATATTCTCCTCAGTAAGAGTAAAAAAAACACACACTTGTTGGTTTCAAGTATAATTAATTTAAATTATTTAAAAAATATTTTGTATTTAATTAAGGATTAAAAAATATAATAATTGAAATTGGAGAAAAATATCATTACCAAAGCAAGATTTGTTTGGAACAGTCAAATCAAAATGAAGTGAGTCACCCACCACGCCGAGTCGCCGAGAGAATTTTATTTTATTTAGGCCCTAGTTGTGAAAGCGATGACATGACCTTCCAAAGGAAGAATATACAATACGACACGAGTCACTTTGGTAACAATAATGGCATTTTTTATGGAATGAAAGAAAAATAAGAAAGGAAGAAAAAATGGTTTTGGTAAGACATAATCAATACAAATCCTTTCAATAATAATATTAATATTTTTTCTGAATAAAAAACATTAATATTTTAGGTGATTTGATGAATTTTAAAATTCATGTAAAAAAAGTGAAATCATTTTTTTACAGAACTCCTTCGCTTTAATAAGAGATTTGATTGTTTTCTATTCTTTTGCATTCAGTTTTTTTTTTCCATTAACATGAAAAGCCTCTTATTACACAATATTGATTAACGAAACGACTCTTTCTTAATTTAATTCGGAGATCAACCAGTATGTTTTATAGATGAATAATTAATTTGATTATATAAGGGAACTAAGTTTATGCATAAAAAATAACGATATTAGTTAATGATGCATTTAAGGGTTGATTGGTATGCACTTTTAATATCAATTAGACAATAATCAATTCATATCACTTTAATAATAATATCAATATTTTACATGAATTTTTGAGAGGGATTTACATACAAAAAGGGTGGAAATTTTCTCTGCATAACTTTTTCACTTTAATAATAAGAGATAAAAATATATTCGGTAAATGTAATATTTTTTTAAAAATAAATGGAACTATTTTTGGTGGACATACAATTTTTTTATTTCTATATTAAGTTATATACCAAAACAAATGTCCTAAGAACATATTTTTGAAATCAAATTTTGGTCCATTAAATTGTAATTAAATTATTTTTTACAATAAAATTCAGTGGAAATTTTATCATGCTTATCCATACTATTAAAAAAAATTATTTCATTAATTTCAGCATGTTTTTAATAATTTTTTTAAAATAATTTATTTAGTTCAATAAAACAAATTTTATACAGGAAAATAACTCAATTGTTATTTCATGGACCAAAAATTTGCATTAGTCAAAAATAATAACGGATGAATATAAATATGTAATAATTTATATAATTAGAATATCTATTTAAATATAAACCATATCTATATTATTTGTTTATTATCACACAATTTATGCATTTAATAGAATTTTGATAGACGTCCAAAAAAATTTAATAATTTAAAATTGAAAATTAATTTGACCTTAAAATGCATTGTTCATTTGTTAAATTCTTAATGGATTTTTTTTTTACTTTTCTTACAAATAATATTTTAAATAGAGATAAATTGTTTTTTCTTTCAAATCCACCCGTGATTAACATCCATATCAACTTAAATAATTATAATAATTAACATAATTTCAAACTAATAGTCCTATATTTTAATTTTAATTAATTAACATAATTATGACACTTTTTAATTAAAAAGGTAAGATTATTTTATAATAAAGATAAGACAAAAATAACCAAACAAATAATCACTGGCACAAAGAATATCAAATAACTAATTGTGCAATACATTTACGCTGATAATGAATTGCTCAGGGTCTTGTAGTAATTTGCTAAATAATTTATCAACAAATTGTCCTAAACACGTGAGACGACCCCATTAAGAATCTTCCGTTACTTTGACTAATTATTGTTCGACAACACATCAACACGATCGAATTTGTTATTATATAAACAAAACATTATATACACAACTAATATTTAGGTTGTTTTATTTAAAGTATATTTCTTATAACTTCATACATTAAAAAAAAACATTTGTCGAAATTTAAACTTAGCATAATTATAATTGTAATCTCTACATTTAATTTAGATTTTCATTTAATCTTCTAACTTTTTGTAATTCAATTTAATCCTTCAAAGTTAATTTGGGTTTTTGTTTTGCTCCTCTACCCATTTTTTTTCTTAAAGTTTAGTCTTCAAAACTTTTTTGTTTGACTAAGTTCTCCACTGATTTTACTCCGTCTTTGAAACTTTATTGATTCAGATAAGTTTCCGCGTTTAACATTGATGTGAGATTCCGACAAAAGTGATTTACAATAACAGAAATAGTGGCTGGACATTTGATCCACGATAATGACTTTACAGTAGTGTTTAAAAAGTATAACAAAGGAGAAAGTGTGAACAAGTGACTAAATAAAGACAATTTGCAGATATTTTCATTTATTAAGATATTTTCATTAAATTATAATCATTAACTATACAAGCTACAAGTAAAAGAAATCATAATCATTATTCAAGATCTTATCATTTATTAAGATATTTTCGTTAAATTGAAGGACGAAACAAAATTAAAAGAAAATATTTAAAACAAAGGAAATTTAGAAGATTAAGTTTAATAAAAACATTATTAAAAAAAATTAGAGAATAAAATTAAAACATAAATTAAAATACAAATTAAATTTAACAAACGAAAATTATTATTTTTCCTTTAAACTTTTTTCTCCTTAAAAACAAGTTTAACAATTTATCATTTTTTGTGTGAGCCTTAATAATTTATCAATTATCATTTTGGGTCGTCCAGCCATTCTTAATAATTTTATTGATAATTATTTTTTGTGAAAAGAAATTAATTGACTATAAATATGGTGTGACAAGAATGAAAAATAATATTTTTCCCTAAGTAATGACTTCAAGGATTTGATCTTAATCTATGCCTATATAAAATCATGTATTGGAAGATGAAAAAATGTTAGAAACACATTTGTGTGACATATTTTTTAGCACACACTCTTTGATTAGTTAAAATTTATTTAAAATGACAATTTTATGGATCTCTCATCATATTTGATACTTTTTCTCCTAAATTATTTGTAATTTTTAATAAATTTTAACTCATCATAAATGATGTATTTGAATGTGTATCTCTAGCACTCATTGTATAGATCTTAGTACTTTTAAGGGATTAGTTTTTATTCCTGAGTCTCCACCGAAACACATATCAAGTTTAATTATAAATGTTAATGAATCACCTTTAATAAATTCTCCTTCCAACTGGATCTTTTTATTTTATCGGTAGGAATCAAATATATTACTAATAAATTGAGGGGTTAATATCATTTTTGGTCTATTATATTTTACAATTATTTTGTTTTTATATATTAAGTTTCATTCTAATACTTTAAGTTTTCAAAGTGTCTAATTTTGGTCTTTTCTTTTAATTTTTTCTAAAAAAATTAGTATTCTATTAACTTTTAAATTTTAAAATAATTAATTTAATATAATGACAATTAAAAATTGTCACTTATCTTTATTTTATTTTAAAAAATAAAAAATCACCACCTTCTTCCTCACCTCACCTCTTGAGCCACCATTGTCTTGCTGCCATCACCATCACCTACGTGCAACAAATTCCTTATTAGGGTCTTTTCAATATTAGAGTTTTTCTTCTTCTTTTTTTTGTTGGTTTTCTTGATCTATATCATGATGTTGTATTTCTCAATTTTATTATTGTGGTGGCTAGCAAATGTGGTGGAGGTAGGGGAAGGTGCGGCACCAAGTTGGCCAGTGATGATTGCAACGAACACAAGCTAAGAGAAAGGGTCAAACTAGGAGAGAACAAAAGAAAAAGAAAAAAGTAGAAAAATTATCAACCATTATATTCTAAATAAATTAATGTAACAATAGAAACATTAGTTTAACCCGGTAAAACCCCTTTCAAAACAAGCTCGACCTATTCATACATTCTACTCAATTAATTAAGGGTCCGTTTTTGGATCGTTTTTAGGTTTTATTTTTAGGTTTCAAATGTAATTTTTAAAACAAGATCTATTTGAAAAAAAATGAAGCTAAAATAATTTTAAAATCATTGTCAAAACACTTTTATATTCACTCTTAAAACCAATAAAAAAGTACACATTCTTCACATACTATCATCCCACCTTTATCTATATCATCACTATTGTCATTAACACCACCAACATTGTTACCACCGCAACCACCACTATCATAGGGGCGAATCCACTTGAGACGCGATGGGAGCAATTGCCCCCACAAACTTTTAAAACCCTCTTAATGTAATATACAAATTAACTTTTTAACTTTGTACCCCATTGTCCAAAGGCTCTTCGCTATGCGAAATATAATTATAAATTGTTCTTGTAATATGAAATTTAATATAAAAATTAATTTATAATATAAGTATTGTCCTACAGCATAATATTTTTGTATCCATCACTAACCATCATTAATATCACCTTCGTCACCACCACCTTCATCTATACTAATGTCGTCATCACTGATCGTCACACCAACACTACTATCACCACCATATTGTCATGGTCACTATCTACATCACCACCACCACCAATGTCACCTCCACCATCACCATCCTTGTTGTTGTCATTATCATTATTCAGTCACGATGTTGGTATTTTTATTGGCTTTGTTATTAATGACATCATCACCATTATGATCACTATCATACAAAATTATTTTTAAAATAATTTTAGTATGATATAAAACTTTTAAAATAAATTTATTTGAAACAATCATATTTTAAAAACTAATTTAAAATTTTTTAGAAACTAAAATTAAAAACTGATTTTTATTTTTAAAAAAGAATAAAAACCAACCTAAATGGAACCTAAGTTAGAATCTGTAGGTTTCCAACTATACTTGGATAATTTGTACCATGAATTAATTGTTCCAATATAAAACATTATCATGTCAGGATCAAATTGCAAAGATGGCTACTATGACTCCCTCCACGACGACCGCTAAGCGTGGGAGCGGCAGAGAAAAGGTATCGCAATTTCCGCTCCCAAAATATCTTTTTGTTGGACTTTATCGTTGCAAAATACCCTGCAACGCAACCCTATTGTTACAACCCTGTCGTGCCCTACCCAAAAATATACACTAATAAGCCTCAGTTATTATTATTATTATTATTATTATTCATTTGAAGAAAGTTCGTTACAGCCACCCAATAGCTGGTTCCTTAAGTATAACAGGTTGGTTTGGTCTCTGACTTGGACAACCCTAAACCAAACCTTTTTTCCTTCTGTTTGTGTGGTGCTCTTTGTCTCACACATAAGTGCCCCTTCCTCCTCCCCAATTGCCAAAAGATTTTTAAATCGTTCATTTAATATTATAATTTTAATAATTTTTCTCTCTACCATATAATACTATTTATCCTTATTAAACCTTCTCTTTCCTATATAAACTTGTCTCCAAAACTAGTTTCTCATAAAAAAAAAAACAGATAGACACGAAGATACTCACAAAGAGGGAGATTGAAGGAGGGATATCAGATCCCTATTTGTATTTGGGGTTGTCTTTCTGAACAACCCCATCATATATCATTAAGAGGGGTATCAAGATCAATCCTTGATTAGCAAGATCATAAATTTTCATTCATATACACAATTTACATATCGTAACAAGATCACATTTGTTTTGTTTTGTGTTGTTTGTGTTGTTGTTGTGTTGTTGATCTCATAATAACAACATGGAGGGTGAGAACAAGAAGTACATCACATCTGAGGAGCTGAAGGAGCACAATAAGCCAGGGGATTTGTGGATTTCAATCCAAGGGAAGGTTTACAATGTTTCAGATTGGGCAAAGGACCACCCTGGAGGAGAGGTTCCCTTGTTGAACCTTGCAGGCCAGGATGTGACTGATGCATTCGTAGCATACCATCCAGGCTCAGCATGGAAGTATCTTGATCCCTTCTTCACAGGGTACCACCTAAGAGATTTCAAGGTCTCAGAGGTGTCAAAAGATTACAGAAAGCTTGTGTCTGAGTTTGTCAAAATGGGTCTTTTTGAGAAGAAAGAGCATGTTACTCTTTACACACTGTCCTCTGTTGCTGTCATGTTTTCAATTGTTGTTTATGGTGTCATAGGGTGCAGTAGTGTGTGGGCTCATCTTGGTGCTGCCCTTTTGTTGGGCTTGCTTTGGATGCAAAGCACTTACGTGGGTCATGACTCTGGCCACTATGAGGTTATGTCTAGCCCTGGCTACAACAAATTGGCACAAATCCTTTGTGGCAATTGCATGACTGGGATAAGCATTGCATGGTGGAAGTGGACTCACAATGCTCACCACATCTCATGCAATAGTCTTGACTATGATCCTGATCTCCAGCACATACCTGTCTTTGCCGTGTCGACACGGTTCTTCAATTCAATCAAATCTTGTTTCTATGGAAGGAAATTGGTGTTTGATTCATTATCAAGGTTTCTCATCAGCTACCAGCACTTCACATTCTACCCAGTTTTGTGCTTTGCAAGGGTCAATTTGTACCTCCAGACTTTGTTGCTGTTGTTCTCTAGGAGAAAGGTGCCAGATAGAGCCTTTAACATAATGGGGATCCTTGTGTTTTGGGTTTGGTTCCCTCTGTTGATCTCTTCACTACCAAATTGGGGAGAAAGGGTCATGTTTGTGTTGGCCAGTTTTGCTGTTTGTTCAATCCAGCACCTTCAATTTTGTTTGAACCATTTCTCAGCAGATGTGTATGAGGGCCCACCAAATGGCAATGACTGGTTTGAGAAGCAAACTGGTGGCACATTGGACATTTCTTGCTCCTCATGGATGGATTGGTTCTTTGGTGGCTTGCAATTCCAGCTTGAGCACCATTTGTTCCCAAGGCTTCCAAGGGCACAATTGAGGAAAATCTCACCTTTGGTGATTGATCTTTGCAAGAAGCACAATTTGCCTTACAGGAGTTTGACATTTGTTGAGGCCAATCTTTGGACTCTTAAGACCCTCAGGACTGCTGCTCTTCAGGCCAGGAATCTCAGTAACCCTTCTTCCCAGAATTTGTTGTGGGAAGCTTTTAACACTCATGGATGATTTTTGTGAAAAGATTGATGATCATCAATCAAGTTTCTCTCTTTTTTTTCCCACCCTTTTGAAAAGCTTTTAATCAACATCTTAGTTGTCAATTTGTTAGATCTCACATTTCTTAATTGGGCATGGAATTTTTAATCTCCCTTTTCTTGGGTAAGGAATAAAATGATGATCACTTGTTATTATGCAAAATTCATATCAGATTCAGAGGCTATTCTGGTGGGTTCAGCAAGAAATCTATTACTTGGTTAATCTCCCTTTTCTTGGGTAAGGAATAAAATGATGACCACATGTTATTAAGCAAAATTCATATCAGATTCAGAGGCTATTCTGGTGGGTTCAGCAAGAAATCTATTACTTGGTTAATCTCCCTTTTCTTGGGTAAGGAATAAAATGATGACCATATGTTATTATGCAAAATTCATATCAGATTCAGAGGCTATTCTGGTGGGTTCAGCAAGAAATGTAGTACTTGGAGGAGCGCAACTCGGATGACTTGTTTTGGGGTACTAATTGCTTTGCTTATTTTATGTTTTTATGATTTTGTATTTGTATTCTTTTATGGTGAATTTTTTATGATATTGTTGTAAACCCAACATATGTAGAAGAATCTTTTCATTTAGGTGTGCAACTTCGTGCTGAGTAGTTTACTACGAAGTTGGGTCCACCCGTGGTTGCTTCCACGTGAAAATTTCGTACATAATAATACTTCCAAATTCGTGTTGATGTCTTCATTGCTTTATTTTCTTATTCTCTTTCTCACTTTTCCCTTCTTTGCATTTAATTCACTGCGCAAATTATGTAATGTGAAATGCATATTGTGCGCATATGCTCGTTGCACGGATTATGTGTTTCAAGCATGTTTAGCTTGTAGGAAATAATTGGTTTTTATTTAAAAGTTCTATTGCTTATAAAATTAAACAGTTATATCTTCAAAATAAAACAAATCAAGCATATGACTAAGTTCTGTAAAAAAATTCAAATTATGTAAATTTTGATTGTTTACTAGTGCATTGGTAATAGGAAACAATGCATTTAGTTTCCAATTTCCAAAACTTACTAAAAATTGTTTTTATTTTTTATCTATTAAAGATGGAGATTAAGATTGAAAGGACTAATTAAATGGGGGAAATTTGAACTCTCATCTAATTTTAAGCGACAAAAAATGCGTCAAAATTTCCTTTAGTTACGGGCATAAGATTGAGTTATTGTAATATCTTAAATCTCTTATATATTTAATCAATCACACACTTCTTAAAAAAGGGATTTAAGTAATTTTGACTTATAAAATATCATAAGGTAATTGTAGCTCTAATTATTTTTTTTCTATTTTATAAAATCCAAAAAATATATTAATGTCATGTCTCATTTTATTTTAGATTTTAATTTTATTTATTTATTTTCTTTAGTTATTTCTTTTGCTATGGCTTTCTTTTTATCTCCCTACTTTTCTCACATTTTCTTTTTCTTAATTTTTCTTTTTATCTCAATTTCCCCCACTCATTCTAGACGTTCCAACGGATGTGAAAAAACATCACTCGTTATTTTTATTTTAAAAAATTACCAAAAGTGAAACAAAGTTCCACATCAAGTTTAGATTAAATTTTTTTACCAAAGTAACTTCAGTGTACAACTGCAGAATTCAAATGCTCAGTGTGTACACATTTAAAGTTGTCAGTTACTCTTCATGAAAAGTCAATATTTGAAGATTTCGAGACATTCAACCCATCATCATGACTTTCTTTAACAATCGTCATGGCAACATAGTCCGGTAAAAATAAAATGACTATATAGTATACTATTTAGATCTAGAAGAGAATATTTAACCCACAATATTTGGGTCAATTAGATTTTTATTTCGTCAGTCCTAGATCTTAGTGTAAGGAGGCATTTGGTAAACAATCTTGAAAAAGTAATGTGCCATCTAGGTTTTTTTTTTTTTCATTTTACAATTGTATTTTTTAAATTTTTGTATGCTTTATCTTTTTTCAATTTTTATGTATTTTATCTTTTAGTAACAAAAGGCCGTTGTTCAGCAAAAATTAGTGACAAAATACTCTTATTTTTAAGGAACGCATCAACACTTCATTACAATTTAAGAGATTGGTAAAATGTGTAGGAAAAAATTTAAGTGATAAAATTCGTCAGAAATGACAGTGATTGAATGGTGAAGTATGCAATTAAGTTAAAAAAACATAAAACAATAAAATTATGATCATTTTTAAAAAGTTAATTTGTAAAAAAAATATTGACATTTGGTAAAAAAAAATCTCAAAAAATAAAAGGAAAGAAAAATAATTTATGGGCATTTTTAAAATGCTAATTTATAAATTAATGAGAACAAAATTTTCTCATTTTCATAAATGAGGATAAAAAATTCTCATAAAAACCAATTATAAGTTTATTGAAGCTTTCTTTGATAGATAAAAAAAAAAATACATTTAGAAAACAGTAGCTGATCATAGAGTTTAATAATTATATGCTAATAATATAAAATAATTTAGTTTTTTTAGAATAAAACAATTTAGTTGGAAGCAAAATATTTCCTATTTCGCATTTTATAAAAAGAAAAGAAAAAAAATTTGATCCCTCACCAACTTTAAACAAAAATGCTTTCTTGCCATTACATCTCTCATGTCTCTTTAGATATATATTTGAGTAAACTACATTGACATTCTTAATTTTTTTTAAAACAGCACTCTTAAAAATTCTTTAAATTACATATATTTCTTTTTTTTAAAACATTTATGAAAATCTTAGTAGAAAACATTCTTTCATATAGGAGTGTATAAAAAAATATTTTTCAAAAAAGTAAGGAATATTAGTATAATATTTTTCAAACAATTAAATAGAGTTGATGTAAGAGTAAATAAAAAGGATATATACAAAGACAAAATTAACCAAACCTTAATAAGAATCACGATCCTTCAATTGTTTTGAATCGATGCAAATAAATACTAAGTTTAAAAGATTATGTCTGAAATGATAACAGATGAAATGTGTTGAATTTGTGTTTGAAATATTATACTATATTAGACCAAATTAATGCTTTGTGTTTGATCCTTTGTATTAAAAGGGAGAATAGATGAAATGTGATCAATCTAGAACATGCATTAAGAATAGAAGAAGAATAATAAATATAAAAACAATTGTATTAGAAGGAAAAAAATACATGAAATTAGGTTAGTCGTTCCAACCCAATAGATGAGGAGATTAGTTGTTCATAACTTGATTACATTCTTTCAAATTTGGTTGCCCACTATTTTCTCTCGCTTAAGTACCCTGTGTAACATTCTTAATTTTCAACTTATCGATGACTCTCACACTACGACACTTCACGCAGTGACACTTCACTCAACATCCTTGTTGGTCAAAACCTTCCATCGATCAGAACCTTCCATAGGTAGCCCTTTCCGAGACCTCGAAAATAAGTTTTGCCTGCTTCTAGGATCAATGACTAGCCCCACAAACCAACACAAAGACATTTCAACCTATTTTGTCCTCATTCACACGTTTTTCAGGAAACTTCTTAGAAGGTCACCCATTCCACAACTACTCCAATCCAAACACGCTTAAATATGAAGTTCTTAAGTGATGGACTATCATAAAGTAGATGCATCGTGTTGGTATAGGTAGTACCAATTAATTTTTTTAAGTCATTCTCAACTACATAGTCTCATACTTGTACATCCTTTGGATCATTTTCATTCTGGTGTGATTTGATTGAGGTGTTACATGCTCACTAGCTTCCGCTAAGTTTGTCCTCGAACCACACCGCACTAGGAGAGAGGTATGCTCTGATACCATTTGTAACATCCTTAATTTTCAACTTTTCGATGACTCTCACACTACAACACTTCACACAACATCCTTATTGGTCAGAACTCTCCACCGGTCAAAACCCTCCATTGGTAGCCTTTTATGAGACCTCAAAAATTAGTTATGCTTGCTTCCAAAATCAATGATTGACCCCACAAACCAACACAAGAATTTTCAGCATGCTTTGTCCTCACTCACATGTTTTTTGAGAAACTTTCCAAAAGGTCATCCATCTCATAACTACTCCAAGTCAAACATGCTTAACTGTGGAGTTCTTAAGTGATGAACTATTGAAAAGTATATGCATCTTGTTGGTATAGGTAGTACCAATTAATTCCTTTAAATCATCTTCAAATGTACAGTCTCATACCTACACAGTCTTTGGATATCTCATTCTGGTGTGATTCAATCTGGGTATTACACCCAAAATGTCGCGCTTTAGTGAAGCCTTTGTGTTTTTCTTGGCTTGTTGTCCTCGCTTAAGTGTCTTGTGGTGGGCTTAAGCGAGGACCAGTAGATCAAGATATGCTCTTTGTCTGAGCTCGCTTAAGCACCCAAAATGTCATGCTTAAACGAGTTATGGCTCTATAAATTGTTTAAATTACCTCTCTCTAGCGCCCAAAGGCTCACTTAAGTGAGATATGTTAGTGGCTTCTTCTTTTTAGTTTGTCTTGCTCACTTAAGCGCATAACAAGCCACGCTTGAACGAGCAAATGCCTACTTGTGATTTTTGACTAAATATCGGCAAAACTCCAGAAAAACATCAAGAAATCTTAACTAATTAACATCCTAAGATATCTAAGTGTAATTTCTTATTTAATCCTAACTTTGAGTCTAAACAAGGCTTATTATATAAAAAATAATATACAATCGCCTCAAATAATGTGTAGATTTTAAATGGATTTGATGATTATCACTTATCTTACCTATAAGATACCACTAATATCTTATTTTATTTATCCTAAATATAAATATAAGGTAAAACTAACATATTTAAAAAAAGAAGATAAAACAAATATTTTTTCTTATGTTGTCTTATCTGAACTATATATTTTCTATTATTGTCAAATATATATATATATAAATATATTCTCTTTTTGGGATGTTACACTAAACTTGTATATCTATTTGTAAGAAGGTTAGTTAGTCTGTGTACACCTAACCTTAAATAAATTTATTGATTTGTGTAAAGCCACAAGTAGCTTGGTAGGAAACAATACTTGAGTTTAACTTTGAAAAACTAATGTGACACTACTTGGGAGAAGTTAGAAGTAGCTTGTAAAACTAAACTTGTATATTTGTGAAAGATAGTGAAAATTTGGTGGATTGTCTAGAAGAAAACATAGTTTTAGTGAAAGAGATGAACCAATATAATTCTTTGTGCTTATGTTTTCTTTTCTTTACTTTATCGTCTAAGCCCTAATTAGGTTGTTATTATTTGTTTAATAAAAAAAATTCTTTGAGCATCTTCTAATCAAACGATGAAGCTTTTTGCAAAAATATTTTCAAAAATATTAAAATCACAATTTAAGTCTTCTTCTTGTGATTTTTTCCTTTACACTTCCCAAATAAGGCAATACCATTATATTCTAAATCAATCATACCGCAGTAGTTTAGGATAGAAGCAAAAATTGTCTATAGAAACAAATAACACAAGAAAGGGGATTGAATTATGTTTTCTGAAATTTAAATTTTTTTCTAAGACTGAAAACATGTTTATCGTCTGATGCAAATAAACCTAAAAATGGATAAAGAAGTTTTGATACAAATTTTATTAGATGATGAGAAAAATAATTTTCTTGGTAAATCAAAGCAAGATATAAGATCTAAAAACACATTTAAACTCTTTGTCAGTTAAAGCAATAAAGGAAGCACACAAAAAATTATGCTTGTTCATCTCAAACCTGAGACTACTATAGTTCTTAGCAACCCACCAAGTTTTCACTAACTTATCAAAGTTACAAGTATTTTTCACTACCACTTCTGGTTCTTACGCATGCAAGCTCTACCCCAAGCTTGACTTAAACCAAGTATTCTTTGTTCTACCAAGTCACTGTTGGCTCTAAACAAATCAACAAGATTTGTTGGAAGTGTGCGCATTGACTAAGTTGTGATCATCTTATAGACGGATAAATTACTCGACATTTTTAGTCTTTTCTCTCAAGATATGCAAAATGTTTTGAGAGCTTAATATATATACAACGATTTACAGAATGTTTTACAAGAAAAATGAAATAATATGTTCACATAGATGATTCGTGTCTTGTTTCTTCAAATTTTTTTCTATATATAGCCTTCGTATTCAATATGTGTTGTCTGACAATGGTTTTATTCTTCACTTTGCTTTTAGTCTAAAGTTTAGAGCCTGTTGGAGCATTTAATGCTTGCATTAAATGTACGTCTCTTCTTATGCAAAGTCCATGCTAATAGGCTAGGATGCCTTGTACTTCAGTAAGAAAGTCACTTCTTTTTTCATAGTAGGTTTGCAATAATAGAATGCGCCTTTTGATGAGGATCAATGTCTTCCAAATCGCGAACTCCATTTATTCTTCATAGGACTTTGACAAATCCTAGGAGAATGTTTTCTGCATAAAAGAATCTCATACACAAAGTATTAATTGAAGGTCTTAAATGCACTACTTAAATGTTATGCCAAATCGTTTTATGAATATATCATTTGAAAATGCAAACGCAGAGGTATAGATCATGATTTGATAGCGCATCAAACTAAACTTTTACCATTTGTATTTATTCACATTTATTCAAAATAATTAGGAGACATGGTTAAGCTTAAAGACATAAATGTCTTTTGACTTAACATTATCCATATAAATATGATTCGTTGGCCCTACACCCAACTTTTCTTAGATTCTAAATAAGCATTAAAATCACTAACAATCTAAGCTTTACTATTGTTATTTGCAATATATATGATCTCATTATAGAAAATGGCTCTAAAGGTTTGCCAAGAACTAGCATAAACACAAGTTAAACGGAAAGAAACATCATTTCCTTTAAAACTCACCTTGCAATTAGGGTGTTGAGAATGGATTGCCAAAATGGATATGACTACATAAGAGGAGTCCTAACTGAACCAAATGCCACTTGCAAAGCCTACAACATAAATCTTAAAGTAACAATTGAACCCTAAATTCATGATGACATGATTCTTCTTATCGCCACTAATTATGGTAATTTGATATTTACGAACCAAATCTCTCACAAAGGAATGAAATGTTCTACTACTTACGCACCTTGAATTCCATGCTAAAATGTTTATATGATTCATAAAATAAAAAATAATTGTTAGGGATTATTGACGACACTTAAGTATGGTCGATCTCCATAGCACACTGAGGTAGTTGCTTGCCAATGTAGACTCTTCAGATGATTGCTTCACATCTCCCTATTCATACATATAGCATGTTGATGGGTCCTTGTCATTTTGAATCATGGAATTTTCAGGGGAGCCTTTCATAACTTTATCTCCTCCTAGTTCTATAGCCATAATTTTCACTATCATAACATGATGGTTAGTATTGTTTTGAATTCCACAATCATGAGATGATGATGCCTCTTGAACCTTATTCATTACCCTTGTATTACAATCCTAACTCTATTAGGTTATTGGCTCTAAACACTTGGGATTTTATCAATGGAGATGTTAAGCTCAAGACTAGGACTAAGCCCAGTTTGGGAGTTAGTCTTGCTCCCTGTATCTTTCCCAGACTGGAAATGTTGGCTCGATTCTTTCCTTGATAGATCCAAGGTCAATTTTTTTAGCATTAACTTCATCTATTTTTTTTTTCAAAACACATTTTGTTTCCAAATCGGAAACTATTGCATATACAAGTGCTTGTTGTTCTAACCGTTTACCTCTATTACCTCGACATACTCTAGCACATCATTTTTGTCATTGCAATTCTCCCCTTGAGAATATCAAATTGTGATCCATCTGGTGAGAAATTTCTTATCCCTTTCGATGATACTTGTCCACCTTGCTTCTTCATGTGGGGTTTTCTCCAGATAGTAATCCATAGGCCAAATGTGATATCTTCTTGTGGGCTGAAATGGATCTTCCTTTCTTCTAATTATTTGTCAATATATTTGTCCCTTAACTTCTGTTTGTTCACCCTCTAATGGAATCAATAGATACACATCCTTACGATGTCTATATCTTTCACAATGGAAACATACAAGATTATAGATGTAACTATCATTAAGATTTCTACAGACACATAAATTAAAGAGTTATATGTTATCATGTAGAAGCTGACAAATAAATAGATAAATAAAAACTTAATTCCAAATATAATTAAATACAACTTTTTTCTTGCTGGTATTGTACATCACATAAAGGAATTTCATAAAAAGGTAAAACATAACTAAACCACGTCTTCTATGATAAGGCTTCATGCTTTGACTACACACGCCAAAACTTGTTTCCTGAAAAAGAGGAAACTGAAAGGGATGAGACATAATATCTTAATAAGTGCTCTAAGGACTCTACAATTTGGTTAAACTCCTATATCTTAAGAACCCTATCATTTATCTTTCACAATTTTACTCTTAATGAGCCATTATCAACATGCTTCATTCCTGTATATAGTTGATCTTATACCTTTTAATCATGACACATCTCATGGACTTCTTTCTTATTCTCAAACATCATTGTTGTCTCTCTTTCATTATTCCTTTAGGGTCTACTTTTCTCCTTCTAACACTTAGGGTTGTTTGACAAGATCAATTCTAAGGTTATTGATACTCTAGGATACACTTAACATTCACTTTAACCGCATAGTTCTTTTCTTCTTTTTGTATTGACCCATAGTCATCATTCTATCTAACGACTAATACACACATCTTATTCTCTTGTAACATGAACAACATATAAACATTAATATGATAACACACTCACGACTTAACATTCCATCAGTTCTAAGGTTACTCATAATCCACGATACGCTTAACATCTCCTTAACTCATGTAGTTTTATTCCTCTTATCGTATTGACCCACTCTCATCATTCTGTCTAACGACTAATACACACATCTCACTCCCTTGTAACAAGAACACCATATAAACACTAATATGACAACATACTCACTACTTAACATTCCATTAGTTCTAAGGTTATTGATACACTTAACATTGACTTTAACTCACGTAGTTTTATTCCTCTTATTGTATGACCCACTCTCATCATTCTATCTAACGACTAATAGACACATCTCATTCCCTTGTAACCAGAACATATAAACACTAATATGACAACACACTCACGACTTAACATTCCATCAGTCATATTACCACTCACAATTACTAATCTTATTCAATACAATGACATGAAATAGAGGTACAAGCACATCTCACACAATTTCAACACAACATAGTCCAACACATTGCACTACAACCTTATGCTCATTCATAACATGTTCGTAACTCTATGCTCGATGCTCATGTGATACCACATCTAACTCAGGAGAGTCTAGGAGTGCGATCTACCAAGAAGCGTTATCGATGTCGATGCACTACACAACCTAGAATGATCTACAGTGGTTGTTAGGGCTACTTGGATTTGCAAGTATGCTCAATCTCATGGAATCGACATGAGCTAATGGAATCAACATTAACTAATGGAGTTTCCACACCAGGTCTCTCAAACCCCTAAGGTTCAGGCTAAACCTATTGTGACCTCCACCTTCTTGGTTCACATATATTCAACAACTCTCAAATGTTATGATGCCTGTCTCAAACATTCATGCATACAACAATTCCATTGAACCTCATGCCACACATAAATAAGTCCATCCTCGTATCTCACATGCTAGGTCATTCACAAGCAGAAAAACATTCAGGCCCATTCTCGTAATCTCATAGGCTAGATCATCCTGTCAATGACATCCAACAATACCTTATACTCATACACATTATGCCTTCATCACTATATTGAGAGAAAAAATTGTTAAGAATTAATCCCTTATATAAGTATTTGTATTCCAAAGAATTAATCTTAGGCATTATACCCAAAAATACTCTGGTATCTAGATACATTAAAAGAAAATATAATCATTGATTTTTAAATCAAGTATATTTATTTTAATTATGTAAAAAATACATTTAGAAGACCCAAATCCTTTTCTAAATTCGTCTAATAATTAAAAAAAGTATGCAATTATGCATAATGCACTGCTTAACAACAGACGCGCTGAAATCATTCAAGTGCGAAACGCGAAACTTTGAAAAGAAACGATTCGTAATCCTTGAAACGAAGAAAAACACAGCGAGGCATCATCGTCATCCTCATCCTCTCTTCTTCTTTTACGAAAGCAAAAAGTTACTCCAAATCAATCCCAACTCACCTCCATTTGTTTCAAATCAATTTTCATCGCTAATCCAATCCTCTAATTGCCCCCGGTGAATCACCAACACCCCAATATATAATTCAAATTTTCACGTCAATCTCATCGATCTCGCGCTTTTATTTAACGTGAGGCGTTTTCGGAATCTGGGTTCGAAGAAAGCTTCGATTTTTGGGTTGTGGGTATTATTTATTATTATTATTGGGATTGGGATTAGGATTAGGATTAGGATTAGAGGGTTGAAAGAAAAAAAATGAGTAACCAGAAAAAGAGGAATTTCCAGATAGAGGCGTTTAAGCACCGCGTGGTGATGGATCCCAAGTACGCCGACAAGACATGGAAGATTCTCGAACATGCGATTCACGAGATTTACAACCACAACGCTAGCGGTCTCAGTTTTGAAGAGCTTTACAGGTTCCCCCCTCTTTATCTTTTTTTCTTATCATTTCCGTTAATTTAATAATAATCTTCATTTTTTTAAGAAGCACAAAATGTTTTTGTGTTGTGAGTATCTGTTTGGTTATGAGCTATTAATTGATGTGACGTCTTATCTTGATCTGAATAAGGGTCGGAGTACATGTGACGATTGGGGGAGTGTGAAATATGATATAGGGGCTCTCTTCGTAGGATTTGAGGTGTTGTGCTTTTGTTACTGTTCTTTAATCTTGTTTTGATCGGCAAACATTAGGTTGTTAGTTTTGTTAGAAGATTTGAACCCGCGATCTATCTCTATACCTTCTCCCTTCACCCTTCTCCAATCACTGGACCAGCCTTATATCTCCACTGTACTTTAATCTAAATCAGTGTTTTACATTGGTAATTTATATTAACTTTTAATGAAAGCCTTTGTTATGTTGATTATCGAGGTAAAACTTCAATTCTGATTAGATAATAGCACCGGAATCACTTATGGAACTACATCTAAGTTTTGTCCTTTGGATTGTTCAAATCGGAGTAGGAAGGCAAATTCTATCATTTTCTGGGTTTGATTTTCATGAGGTTATTGAGTCTATGATGAAACTGTATAATTTAAGGTACTGTAACGATATGCCCGAGAAAGACGATTTGATGTGCAATGTTTTGGTGTTGAGGATCAGCAGCTATATGTGACTGTGGTGTTGCGATTAGTTGTTTATGTAGTTGATTGCTTTATTCGGGTTACTGAACAACATTCAGGGTTTGGCACTAGATTTCTTCATTCAATTCTTGTTTTTCCTCTCAAAAAGCCAGTTGAATGTATCAAATTTCTGATGGTGTCAATTGATCAATGTGGTTGATACCACTAATATGACAAGGCTTGCTCATGGTTTAAGAGGATTTTTAAATAATAGATATGGAACCTGCTGTTGGAGAGATTTTATATGATTATTCATTAATCTATGATGTTGAAGTTTGTAGCCAAGCTTCCTTTACTGTCTCTCCATGATTGCTCAACTTTGATGATACTAAAGTAATAAATTATTTTTGGCAGTTAATATGAATTTGGTATGTGATTTTTCCTTCTAGACATGTACACATTAAGAGGGCAATCCTTGACCCAACGGTAAGGTTGTTGCCCTGTGACCTGGAGGTTATGGGTTCTTTAAATGAAAATAGCGTCTTTTCTTGTGGAGGTAAGGCTGCATACATCTGTCTTCCCTAGACCCCACCGTGTGGGAGTCTTGCACTTGGCTGAGCTACATGTACACATTAAAGGATCTTATGCTTATTTTTCTTTCCACAAGGGAAAACATATGTTTCTAATTTTCCTCCTTCTATTTATGTGTGGATTTAGAAATGCATACAACATGGTGCTTCACAAATTTGGGGAGAAGCTCTACTCAGGGCTGGTTGCGACCATGACTGGGCATCTCAAAGCTATAGCTCAATCTGTTGAAGCTGCTCAAGGAGGTTCTTTTCTGGAAGAGCTGAACAGGAAATGGAATGATCATAATAAGGCGTTACAAATGATCAGAGACATACTGATGTACATGGATAGGACCTACATTCCAAGCACCCAGAAGACTCCTGTTCATGAACTTGGGCTGAACCTGTGGAAAGAAAATGTCATTTATTCCAGCCAGATCAGGACTCGGCTATTGAATACACTTCTGGAATTAGTACATAGTGAACGCACTGGTGAAGTTATTGATAGAGGCATTATGAGAAATATAACAAAAATGCTTATGGATTTAGGCCCTTCTGTTTATGGGCAAGATTTTGAGACTCATTTTCTTCAAGTTTCAGCTGAGTTTTACCAGGCAGAATCCCAGAAATTCATCGAGTGTTGCGATTGTGGTGATTATCTGAAAAAAGCTGAGAGGCGTTTGAATGAGGAAATGGAAAGAGTGAGCCATTACTTGGATTCCAGGACAGAAAAGAAGATTACTAATGTGGTGGAGAAGGAGATGATTGAAAATCATATGCTAAGATTAATTCATATGGAGAATTCTGGCTTAGTGCACATGCTTTGTGATGATAAATATGAAGATATGAGTAGAATGTATAACTTGTTTCGTCGTGTTACTGATGGTCTTTCAAAAATTCGAGAAGTGATGACTTCACATATGCGAGAGTCTGGTAAACAACTTGTTACTGATCCTGAAAGATTGAAGGATCCAGTCGAATATGTGCAGAGGCTCTTAGATGAGAAAGATAAATATGACAAGATCATAAACTTGGCATTCATCAATGACAAGTCTTTCCAGAATGCTTTGAATTCCTCATTTGAATATTTCATCAATCTGAATCCTCGTTCTCCAGAGTTCATTTCACTATTTGTAGATGATAAACTCCGGAAAGGTCTAAAAGGGGTTAGTGAGGATGATGTAGAGGTTACTCTTGACAAGGTGATGATGCTGTTCCGATACCTGCAAGAAAAAGATGTTTTTGAGAAGTACTACAAACAGCATTTGGCAAAGCGGCTTTTGTCTGGAAAAACAGTTTCTGATGATGCAGAGAGAAGTCTCATAGTTAAGCTCAAGACAGAATGTGGTTACCAATTTACATCTAAATTGGAGGGAATGTTTACAGACATGAAAACCTCTCAGGACACAATGCAGGGCTTTTATGGCTGCCACCCTGAACTAAGTGACGGTCCTACGCTTACTGTCCAAGTTCTTACAACAGGGTCTTGGCCAACTCAGTCTAGTGTTACATGCAACTTGCCAGCAGAAATGTCTGCGCTGTGCGAGAAGTTTCGGTCATTTTACCTTGGCACCCATACTGGCAGGAGATTGTCCTGGCAAACTAATATGGGCACGGCAGACTTGAAAGCAACCTTTGGGAAGGGGCAGAAGCACGAGTTAAATGTCTCTACTTACCAAATGTGTGTTGTCATGCTGTTTAATAATGCTGATAGACTGAGCTACAAGGAGATTGAGCAAGCAACTGAGATTCCTGCTTCGGATCTTAAAAGATGCTTGCAATCATTGGCTTTAGTTAAGGGAAGAAATGTCCTTAGAAAGGAACCTATGGGTAAAGATATTGGTGACGATGATGCATTCTATGTTAATGACAAGTTCAGCAGCAAACTTTACAAGGTTAAAATAGGAACTGTAGTTGCACAAAAGGAATCTGAACCTGAGAAGCTGGAAACCCGACAGAGAGTGGAGGAAGACAGGAAGCCCCAGATTGAAGCAGCAATTGTGAGGATCATGAAATCCAGGAAGCAACTTGATCATAACAATCTTATAGCGGAGGTCACGAAGCAGTTGCAATCGCGTTTCCTGGCAAATCCAACGGAGGTAAAGAAACGGATTGAGTCTCTCATTGAGCGGGACTTTTTGGAGAGGGATGATAGTGACAGAAGATTGTACCGATATCTTGCTTAGAATTGGAGAACTAGTTTGCTTCAGTGATTACAATGTATCTTTATGAACCAGGTAATAAATTTACCTTTAAATAGCTCCATTGATTTTATTGTACATTAATTTGTTTTCCAATTCTTTGTGATGTTTCATCATTTAGTATCTGTATGACTGTATTCCCAAGCAAATTAGGGTCCTTGCCACCCATGTTTGTAGGATGTCAATGTGAGGAAGTCTTGTATTCAAATGAAGTAAACCATGATTTTTTTGTATCAGAAAGATTGAGATGACATTAATTTAGTCCCTGGAAGATGGGGTGACATCAATTCACTTTTCTAAATATCAATGTTGTCTTTCTTTTCTTGTTATGCAATGTTGTTTTCAATAATAATAGAAAAGGCTGCTATTAATTCAGTTCCTCCACATCACATATTTTGTGCACAAATGGATGGTTTAGAGTGCCAATCTTTGAGTAATTAGTGATATAATTAAAAACTTATATTTGTTCTTTGAGAGTCTTGTTATGTTATGGCAAGTTTTTCCTAAGTGCCAATAAGGTAATTGTTGCTGTACGCCTTAACCTAGAAGAATTTCACTAACCTTACAGCACCGTTAAGTTACTGTTAGAGAAGATACAGGTCAGAAAATCAGTTTGCTCTCATTTCATATGACTCCATGTTTTTGTGGTAACCAAGTCATGAAAAAGATTAATAGATATATATAAATAAAGGGAGAGGAGTGTTGACAACACACTGTTTAATTTTATTATTCATAAAATTTTATTAAAAATTGATATATAATCATGACTGAAACTCATTAAATAAAAAGTAAAACTTGTGATTGATTGAATGCAAGACATATTCTTTATGCAAGAACATTATGAGAAACCCCTAACACCACGTCCTCTAGTGCTGCCTCCCCTGCCCCCTCTATTTCCGTTGCTGCACCAACCACAAAGGAGACAAACCAGAAAACTCATAGCACTAAAAAAGTGAAGATTGATGGGAATGAAGATTTTGCCAGTGATGCTTTTGTTGTGGAAACTACTCCAACCCTATACAAGGACTGCTTGGTTGGTAAGGACGTGGCCATGAAGGAACACTTTTTGGACCTCAATATAGACCCTAAGGACATTATAGATGGTGTGAGAGAGGATATTTGTGCTTGCTTGGACATCGAGGATGAGGAAACTATGCACGAGCACCCCTTCAATCCAAAACCCAATATTAAGGTGGTTGTGGTCACTTATGATAGGCGGTGTCGGCTATGGCAACATTTGCTTATTGTCAAACTTTTAGGGAAAAAAATTTCCCTAAACTTCCTATCTTTGAGATTGAAGAAAATGTGGACTAAGACTGGGATATTGGAAACCGTGGACTTACATGAAGATTATTTTCTAGTCCGATTCACTTGAGGAAGCTTATAGGTTTGCTCATATGGAAGGTCCGTGACTTATTTTTTTCACTACTTGTCCAAAGATAGAGGCTCTTATCTAATCCTCTCCAACACTTCAATTCAAAATCGTGGGAAGTTCACCAGAATTTGCATGGAATTAGATCTCGAATGTGAACTTGTGTCCTCCGTCACGGTGCTTGGAACGAATTTCAATTTGGAGTACAAGGGTCTCCATCTTATTTGTTTTCATTGTGGCAAATATGGTCATAAGGATTCTCAATGCCTTTTTGCCTCCCTTACTTCTGGAACCACTCATCAACTAGGTGCTTCCTCTGGTGCTTGGAACGAATTTCAATTTGGAGTACAAGGGTCTCCATCTTATTTGTTTTCATTGTGGCAAATATGGTCATAAGGATTCTCAATGCCTTTTTGCCTCCCTTACTTCTGGAACCACTCATCAACTAGGTGCTTGGAACGAATTTCAATTTGGAGTACAAGGGTCTCCATCTTATTTGTTTTCATTGTGGCAAATATGGTCATAAGGATTCTCAATGCCTTTTTGCCTCCCTTACTTCTGGAATCACTCATCAACTAGGTGCTTCCTCTGAACCATAATTACAGTGTGGGTTAGGATTCCTATGTTGCCCATGGAATTATACAATAGTGAATTTCTCTACAAAGTTGGTGATCTTTTAGGAACAACATTGAAGATCGATGTTAACATGCCAATTCAAAATCGTGGGAAGTTCGCTAGAATTTGCGTGGAATTAGATCTCGAATGTGAACTTGTGCCCTCCGTCACGGTGCTTGGAATGGATTTCAATTTGGAGTACGAGGGTCTCCATCTTATTTGTTTTCATTGTGGCAAATATGGTCATAGTGATTCTTAATGCCTTTCTGCCTCCCCTACTTCTGGAACCACTTATCAGCCAGGTGGTTCCTCCGAACCATAATTGACTATTTCTATTGAGGTTTCGAAGGACCAAGATAATGCCACTATGCTAGCTGCTAATGGGGTTTTTGGTCCTTGGATGGTGGCTTAAAAACCAAGGCATCACCCCTTATTCTTAAAACCCCAAGACAAATTCCTGATGGTTCCCCTGAGGATCTTGAGCCTTCCTCCACTGGGTTAAGATTTGGTGTTTTGGAAACCAAACCAATCCTTCCTATTGAAACCCTTAAGCCCAATCCAGAATCTACCCTGAACCTGAACACTCATGTGCCTAGGTCTAATTCAATCACAAAGACCAAGCCAAATCCTAGAAAAGTAACTACGCCTAAAAACCTATCCTACCAGATTAAACCCTATTCGATGAATGCATTGCCTTCCTAGAAAAAACCCATCCAGTTAGACACATCTCTTCTGACCATCCTTAGCCCACAGATTCATACTCATCTTCCATCTTTCCAGCCTAATCAATTTCTCTTAACTGTTACTACTCCTTTCCAACCATCCACAAACCTCTAGCCATGGGCAAGATGGTATAATCTCCCCTGGTAGCCCTCCTGAGGTTCCTCCATTCATGGGCAATCCTATCCCTAGGAAACCACCTAACCCTCTTAGTGAAGTTCCTATGTTGGTGGATGGTGAAAAAAATGTTGAGGTTGAGGTTTCTCAGGCTATTGTTTTGGATACCCATTTGATGATTATCCCTGTCGCTGGAGCTCTATCTCATGATAACCAATCTATGGTTATTCCTGTTAATGAAGGCATCCCTTGAGTTTAACTCGGATTTTTAATCACAATTTTTTTTGAATTTTCTGATTTGGAATTGCTGTGGTGCAGGTAAGAAGGTCTTTCCGACCCTAGTTCGGGATCTTATGAGAATGCATGATCTTGATTTTGTTGGTATTCTTGAACCTTGAATCAGTGGAGCGGTAGCTGAAAAAGTTATTAAGATTGGTATATGGGGTTTAGTGGGCAACCTTTCACTTGGCATCATGGATCCCTATATCAACAATTAGACCGTGTTCTTGCGAATGATCCATGGCAAATTTTTTTTTTCAATTCCAAAGTTTCTCACATGAATATCCCATCTTCTGATCATTGTGGGCTTTGGCTCTTGGTTTCAGATGGGGTTAACAGGCATTACTCGGGTTATTTTAAATTTCTAGTGGCTTGGCTGCAGCACCCAGAATTTCCTAGTTTAGTCCATAATGGTTGGCATTTGAATAAGCATTGGAATGAGAATATGAAGCGAGTTACTGATCGCCTAAATTTTTTGGAACAAGGACTGTTTTGGCAGCATATTCAAAACTAAAAAGGGGATCCTGGCAAGATTAAATGGAATTGATGAAGCTCATGACAACAATCAAAGTTCTAGACTCACTGAGTTGAAACAAAAGTTGTGGAATGAGTACATTCAAATCTGTGACCATGAGGAGATGTACAGGTTTCAATTGTCGTGAACTAAGTGGTTGAATATGGGGGATAGAAATACTCATTACTTCCATCAATCTTTCCTCACTAAAAGGCATAAAAACAAGATTGATGTGTTTCAGGATGATAATCAGATATGGATTTACGATGAGGATCGTATCAGGAATATGGTCCAAAGCCACTATATTGATCTTTTCTCCTCAGAGGACCATGGGGTGCTGGCGCTACAAACCATATCTACTTTCCCTTTGATATCTGAGGGTGATTATGATTTTCTTAACATGGAGTTCACCTTTGAGGAGACTAGGTTTGCACTCTTTACTATGGGGAATTACAAAAGCCCTGGGCCTGATGGGTTTCACCCAGCTTTCTTCAAGTCTCAATGGGAGATTATTGGGAAATTGATTTTTGGCTTCATTGTTCATGTTAGGCATAATTCAACCAATATCACCTCTGTTAATCAGGCTCTCTTGACTCTTGTTCCGAAGACCAGTGATGCCTCCTCTATTTCTCAGTTCAGACCCATTGCATTGTGTAATGTGATATATAGAATCCTTACAAAAATGATTGCTATCCGCATTAAAAGAATTTTGCTTTACGTGGTGGGACCTCTCCAAACTAGTTTCATTAAGGGCAGGAATGAGGAATCCTGTGCATAACTACATTATTTTGCAGGAATCAATTCACTCATTTGAGACGAAGGTGACTTGCCTGGGATATATGATCTTGAAGTTGGATTTAAAGAAAGCTTATGATTGGGTAGAATGGGATTTTGCTATTCAAATTCTGGAGCATTTAAGGCTCCCACAATTGTGGATTAACATCATTTCAGCTTGTATTACTACTCCTAATATGGCTATTAATTGGAATAGGAATCCTACTAATTCTTTTGCTTCGTCTAGAGGCTTATGCCAAGGGGATTCGATGCCCCCTCTTTTTTTTGTTCTTTTCCTTGAAAGGCTAGTCCATCTCATTTGTGATCCTGTACATCAAGAGAGATGGAAACCTTTCTCCTTTGGTAGAGGGAGTGGGGTCAAGATCTCTCACCTTTTCTTCGCAGATGATATCATTTTGGTAGCTAAAGCGAATTATCAACAAGTGCAAGAGATAAATAGGATCATCTCTCTTTGCTACTGTTTCTGGGTAAACTGTAAACCTGAATAAATCTTCAGTGTTCTTCTCTAAGGGAGTTAGCGATACTCTTTCTAATTCTTAAAGTCGGAACTTGAATGTCCCTATCACTAAGAATCTGGACACTTACCTCAGTTTTAAGATTCTTCCTAAGAGGAAAACTGTTAGTCATTTCTCTTTCTTGGTGGACAAAGTTCGGAAGAAGCTTTCTGGTTGGAAAGGGAGAAAGCTTTACATGGCTGGCAGAGTTACTATGGCACAGTCATGTTTGCTCAGCTTCCCTCCTTATGTTCTTCAGGCTACTCTTATTTCGATTGCTACTTGTAATGAGATAGAAAAGATTTGTAGAGACTTTATTTTGTGCAGTGATGCTAATAACAGGAAAATCCACCTTATGTCTTGGGAGATGACTTGTAAACCCAAAGATCAAGGGGGGCTTGGATTTAGGAGTTTGAGGATGCTTAATCAAGCTTACTTCTTGAAGTTGGGTTGGTCAATGATGAAAGATCCCAATACTCTTTGGGTTAGACTTTTGCGGATGAAATATAATTGCGGGCCATCTGTTATTTCACAAGTTAAAACTTCTCCGAAAGCCTCCCACATCTGGAAAGGGATTGTAAATAATTGAATCCATATATCTAATAATATTTTATGGTCCATTAATAGTGGGAATAATACTCGTTTTTTGGAAAGATGCTTGGATCCCTGGAGTACCTGCAATTGACTCCCTGATTCCTGAGGATATTCATAGTCATGTCTCAAACCTCCCTGTTTCTGCATATGGTGTTGATGGTCACTGGAGATGGGAAGGTCTTAATGTGTTAGTGCCACCATATATTTGTGCTATGATTGCTTCTATTAACCCGCCTTCCGGAACTGATGATGATACGCCTCTGTGGAAAGACTCTCTGGATGGTAGGTTCACTATTAGTAATGCTTATCATTATTTATCTAACCTCGATGAACCTTCTTCTGGCCCTGTTAATTTGTTGTTCGCTAGTATTTGGAAGTGGCAGGGACCTTAAAGGATTAAGCTTTTTCTTTGGAAGCTCATGCACGCTCGTCTTTTGACGAATGAGTTTAGAGTTAGCAAACATATGACAAATGATAGTATAGCAAAGTTCTGAGTTGTTTCTCCAAAAGGCTAGGCTATTGTAATGTGATATTGGCTGAGCTTTGGAGCTTGAAGTATGGTATTAAGTTGGCCATAGATCTTAATACCCAGTTTTCTTTGTTCGAAATGGATGCACGTGAGGCTGTTCATATGATTGATGTGATCAAGAGTGTTCCTAGTTCTTTGAGACCTTTAGCTGCGGATATCAGGAGGGTGCTTTGGGCTAATGGTTGGCAAAGTTCTATTGTTCACATTAATAGGGAAGCTAACTCTGCTGCTAATTGGGCTGCCAAATTTGGACATCAAAGGAATTGGTCATCTTTCTTGGTGGATGAGATACCCTTTGTTTTAAAAGCTCTTGTTGCTAATGATGTTAGGAGAGCTGCTGCTAGCCCTCTAAGGCTGCCTTAGTTTTTGTTCTTTATCCTTAGTATCGAAAAAAGAAGTGAAACCTTTAAAATTACAATTTTTAATAAATAATAGTGTGTTTCTACTACTAGGACATAGAGCATTTTGGTATGGATAGTGAAATTAAATTTTCTTATTAGCTAATAAAACATCACAGACGATAGACTCCTAGTAGTTTGTTTTCAGCTCTTAATACACTGAATAGCGAGAACAAAAATAAAATAAATCCATGGACTCGATTGAATTTTTTCATGTTTTTGTTTTAAAAATTGTTGTCTAAGATAAATTTCTATTCAATGTTAAATTTTTCATTTGAAATATATCAAGGGGAGTATTGAATTAGGATTTTAAAGGACTATTTTAGCATAAAGGCTTGTAGATTTTAATGATTATATAGGAATATTATGACTTATTAGATTTTTTTACAAAATTTTATGATAGTTTGAATTTTAATGGATTAATATCATACAAATTTAAAGGATTTAAAAGAATTTTATAGATTTATAAGATTTTAAAGAATTCTGTGAATTTTTAAAAACACATTCAAAATTATGAGTTAGTGAAAAAATAATAAAAAAATAATAAAGTTTAAATAAAAAAAAGTAAAATCAATATAATTTTTTTAATCATTTAATAACTAAATTAATTCTAACTTTATATCCTTTTATACTAATTCTTCTTGTAATAACATTTTTTGACTTTTGAATTCAAATAATAGATATAAAATTATAAGTTAATTTTTTAATTTTTTTAATTACTAATAAATTTAATGACATATTTAAATGGGATAGAAGAGAGTGATGAGGATGAAAAATTTGTAAGAGGACTATTGAATTATGTCGATGACGAAATCAAGAGTGACAATAAGAAAAATATTGTGTTGAGCATGTGATTGACATAGTTAATACAAGACAAACATTAATTTAGAAAACAAATGAAAAAATAGAGAGAAGGAGTATATTTGATATTTTTATATTTCAAAAGAATAGAACAAACTTATATGACACACATCTTGAAAAATATGAAAGAGAGAAGCTGATATGTGTGATGAGAAAAAAAAAGTTTGATAACCAATAAAAAAAGAAAGAAAAAAGTATAGTAAAATCTCAAGAGTTTGAGAGATTTTTTTGATAGATATTTTATATTAAGGAGATCTATCAAAATCCTTCTTAAAAAATAATCCACCAAAAGTTATAATTTTTTAATATCAAAATATTTTTTATAATTTATAAAAAATCTTAATGGAATACCACCAGATTTTGTTGTCTTCTTTAAATATCTTAAAAATCTTAATTGAATATCACAAAATATATTTATACCATTTAAAAATGCTGATTGAATACCACAAACATTTTTTATAAAAAAAATCTTTTAAAATTCGTTAAAATTCTAATCCAATACACCCATAAGTTTTGAGAATGTTTTAAAAAGAGTGCTTAAAAGAAATTAAAAAAATAGAAACAGTTGAGAGATATTTTCTCATTCTTTTCCTCTGTTATCTTCATATGCTCTGTTCAAGTGTTTAGAAAACAAATATATTCAGATGAAAAACGCATGCAAATGTGTTCAGAGGATAAACAAACAAGGCATAAATCATTTCCTTTTCTCTTTGGTGCTCTTCTCTATGCTCAAGTGACCCTTTCAAATTTTAATCCATAAAGCTGAAGAAATATAGTAGCAGTAATTTCAGATAATTACGAATGGGTAATAATTATTAAATCAAATACTAGATTACAAGTCTCGTAATTCTTCATGGATCAAGATTCTCTGCAGTAAAATTTTTAACTACAACAATAACCCTTAAAAATGTTTATTTATTCATAAAAATATTTTTTTTTCAAAACTTGTACACCGTTGGATAATAACTGCATGGGGTGCAGTTCAATTCCAAACTCCAGAGGATCCAATTCCATTGTTTTAACGAGCGTGATAAATTTAACTGAAGCATAGTACAACAGAAAACAGACATAAGAGTACAGAAGAGGACAATGACTGCTTAAATTATTGTTTCTTAGAACAAATTAAAAGGAGAGTAGCACCAAAAAGAAGATCACAACAGAGAACAGACATAAGAAATGTTAAATAGACTAGTATAATTGTTGGTTGCTTAAATGGGGTCAGTATTAATGAATGCATTTTAGGCATGTAGTGGGAAACGAAGTGACTGCCAAGCAACATTCTTAAGAACAAAAGGACAATGTTTTTGGTAGGCTTAGTTGTCATGGCGCCACTATAAAACCTATTATCCAGCATCATGGTTTGCAAAGTAGCAGCTTAAATTGGTTGAGACTTGAGAGAGATATCTCCAGGCAAATCAATAGACAATGGCACTGAAATCAGCAATCTCAGTCACATTCTTGTGCTTAGTCTTGTTAGCACTAGGAAATGGTTCTAATGCTGCAAAATTGCAATCTACTGGGGCCAGAATGGCAACTAGGCACGCTGGACGAGGCTTGTGCCACAGGGAACTATGACTATGTGATCATAGCCTTTTTGCCAACCCTTGGCGATGGCCAAACTCCTATGATTAACCTTGCAGGCCATTGTGATCCATACAGTAAAGGATGCACTGGCTTAAGCTCGGACATTGAGTCCTGCCAAGCCAAAGGCATCAAGGTGTTGCTCTCTTTAGGAGGAGGTGCAGGAAGCTACTCAATTGCATCAACTCAAGATGCAAGCCAAGTAGCCACTTACCTTTGAAACAACTTCTTGGGGGGACAGTTGTCTTCTCGTCCTCTTGGCCCCGCCATTCTAGATGACATCGACTTTGACATTGAGGATGGATCAAACCAGCACTGGGGTGATCTTGCCAAGTTCCTTAAAGGGTATGGCATGGCCAAGCAAGGCAAGCAAGCGTTCATAACTGCAGCACCTCAGTGCCCATTTCCTGATGCTTGGATTGGAAATGCCCTCACAACAGGCCTTTTTGACATTGTTTGTGTCCAATTCTACAACAACCCTCCTTGCCAATACAATTCTGGGGCAATTAGTCCCTTGAAGATGCATGGAAGCAGGTAGCTGGAAGTGGTTTCATTCCTTCTGCTGATCTTATTTCCAAGGTGCTTCCAGCCATTAAGGGTTCTGCTAAATATGGAGGTGTTATGATGTGGTCTAGGTATTATGATGCTCAAAGTGGATATAGCTCCTCCATCAGGAGCCATGTGTAATATCCAAACTCATCATCTACTAGCAGTGTGTAATAATACGTGTTATTTATCTGTGTGTATCGGTATATGTTCAAATATTAATGCCTACAAGTATGTTTGGATGGTTCAAATGAATGCTGTCGGAGATGAATGTTGTGAACCATAACAAATCAGCATGCAAGAAATTAAGTAGATTAGAACCATAACATGTTTCCCTGTATTTAGAATTTATTCACTGTCGGTATAAAAGACTGAGGTATCATTATTTATTAATTACCTTCGAGTAGAAAAAGTGAATTAATAACAAATATTAACAATGAATGCACTTGTTAAATATTAGTAAATATTAATTAAATTCTGATACTTATTATACTAAGCATCAATTTTCCATTACCAATTATTTTTTTTTTAAAAAACATTACTAAAAAAAACATCAATTTTCCAATCTTACGTAGTTATAGGTGATAAACTACTTCTACAATAGTAGTAATTTCTAAAGCCCTTTACTATTTCTGGATAAGTTATCATTGTGCTCGAAGAATTTCAAATAGAACTTAAAATTAGTATTGTCACAATTCTAAACCAATTAGCCGGCGGTCTATTACTTTAAGAGAAAACATGAAAGTAGTATATTGAATGGCCTAGTCTAATCTAAAGAGTGTGAATGGTTAAGTGTGGTTACTAGTAAAGAGTATACAACATAAAAAAAGAACATTTAATTTGCTTATATAAAAATATTGCTAATAGAATAGAAGAGGAGTCAATGTTATAGCGAGTGTTTTTAGATCTAGGGTCTTTCTGCCAAAAACTAGTTATAGTTGAAAACAATATCTCATTCACTGAAGCAAATATTTTTTTATTTGTAAGAATCAAAGAAAAATACAAAAAAGTTTATAATAACGAACGCACACTTCTCAATTAATTTAGACCCCCTTACACTCTAGCAAAGGTTTAATATTAACATAAAATATTGGAGCTTCAAATCACATTCAAAGCAATCACAGGCAATTCATGTAAAGAAAAGCGGTTGATTTTTTATTTTGATGTGAGGACACCTTACAGAAAGAAAAATACTCTTCACCAAAAATGTTACTAAAATGAAAGGCAATTTACAGTTTTTATGATCAGCCAATACCCTCTACTTATGACTGGGAGAGGAAGGAGAACCTGTTGCATGTTTACACAGAAAAAAGAAAGTGTATTCTTACATGGTAGCAAAATCACCCCATCCCCCATATTTGACACTAAACATGAGGAAGCTGAACAAACTAAAACCTTGATCAACTTGCCCTTCCCTCATAAAGAACTTCCACTGAACCCCATAATGGAGTAAAATCCTTGGCCACAAAAATGCACCTGCAATCACTCTTCAGCCGAGGCTGCAAGGAATTATAAGAATCCACTGTTCTGCAAGGAATGAGTTTGCCTCTTTTTTTTTTTTTTTGAACAAGGAATGAGTTTGCCTCTGTTTGGTCCAGCTTAAAACATATCATGCATGTCTTGTCAGGCTAATCAAGCTGGAAGGGATGTCAAATATGATGACCTGTGCCATTAGTGTAGTGTGCATCCCTTCACATATCACATGTCTTGTTAGGACTGGGGAGCTTAGATAAGAAATAAGATCAAGAGTGTGCTTAGTGGGAAGACGTAAAATGAAGACTAATATTGTGAGGTTGAGTTTCACTCTGGTCATGAGAGGGTGGAAAATGAAAAAAGGGATATATACCATTTTCAACCATTTCTCAATTTTATTTTATCAAGCATTAGATGATTTTTTCTTCCAAAATTTCAACTTGTTCAATATAGGTTTTCACACTTTCAGCCAAAACAAGCAGTCCCTACTACTTTAGATGGAAGTCTAAATTGATATGTACAGGTATCCAAGTTTCAACTTCCTAATTCAAGCAACAGATATAACTTTAAATGACATGAATTCTATCATTACACAATTTATGAGATACTTCCTAAAATTTTATTTGCTTGAGTGAGCTAATTTATCAAAGAAGACAGTTAGTGATAACAAATAAATAATAAAGAACCATATTCTTATAATGGCACTCAAAATAATCAAAATGAACAGTACATGATCAAGAAGCAACAAAAGGCACCTTATATATCTGGAACTGATCAAGCAGTCTCTCGTGGAGATGGAAGTTCCCTATGCCGGAATAGCTTCAGTAATGCTCTACGTTCACAATCCTGCATAGTTTGATGATGAATACACTTTATAAGTTGCTATGACTACATGACTGCCTTTGAAGCAACACCATAGAGCAAAAAATTTCAGCTATATATATATATATATATATATATAAATCACTCTATATTTTACTTAGTGGAGGGAAATGAGAGGAAGAATGTGTTACTGAATTAACATGACAGAACAATATGACCATTGGAGGCTCAAAATTACGAGAATCGGGAAGTTTTTGCAGTAAACACTTTTATAAATTATCATAACTTATATGCATACAAAGTGAATGTAATCTGCAAGTAGCAGTTGAGAAGGATATCCTTGTCCAATTTGAACAGAAAACACCTTTGAAATAATAGGGCTTACAACAGAGATCACATAATACATTCAAATTTTGAATTTCAAAATGGGTATTGAACAGCATATGCACGTGCGTGTAGGAAGCGCACAAGGTGAGAACATGAGAGAACCTAATCTCGAAAAGACAATCAACAATGGATGGTCAAGATTATGTATTGTTGTATGGTTAAGACCAAATTCCCTCACCTTTGCCCTCTGTGTGTGTGTAGAGAGAGAAGCAAATCTTTACCAACCATGTAAGATTTAATGGTCTACATTTGTTCCTCTCACTCATAAAAATAGCCCTCACTTTATATGGCACTGCACTGAGTGTTTTATGCTTAAATGTGTTAAAAATTCACCTTGAACATATATAGCTGAATTGGTCTCTCTGGATTCATTCTCCTAAGTTTCAAATAGGTATAAGCAAAGCTTAGTTGATCACGAGATGTAAATCGATCAACTTCGTTGAACCAAAGACATGAAAATAAATTTGACATTGGTGTATGTGCCCTGATTATGAAAGAACCCTCAGGAACATCTGCAAAGTGAAAGACTCAATAGTTAGATTATTTTATTATGCACAAGACCCAACAGGTATTCCACAATGAACAAAGATGAAAAGGGTCTCACAACTCGGAAGAGGATCATTTGGCTTTGATGGGTCAACCTTGGGGAGGCCATCAGACTGGTAAAAGTTAAATTGTTCATCAATTGCTGTATGGTTGTATTTATTTAAGCGCTTATTTTGGAGTACCTCCTCCCAAACATTGTGGCGATCATAGTGATTTGAAATGGCATATTCTGCCTTCCTTCGCCACAAAAAATATTCAATAATCAGCATAGGGTCAGAGTTGAGTCGCATCTTGCTGTCAAGCCAAATTGAATACCTACCAAGGAATGATTTTTAAACATCATGGAAATGAGGAATAGAAAGCAAGAAAACTTGGATGCTAGAACAGATTACTAGAACTACCTAGAATGTGGGAAGAGGCGATGTGATAAAAATTTTGGCACCTTGCCAGTTCTCCGCATGTCTTCATATGGCAAGTTTTTTACAACAACTATTTTCCACAAGCCAATGTACCCTCTCTCATCAGGACTGCTTCCTTCTGATGAAAGTTTGGATAGAGTTTGATCATCCAGGAACATAACAAAACAAACATTGTCCTTTGAATATTGACTGATCTGCATTGCAGCAAAGAAACATATATAATCTTTTCCACATAATTAACATATGCTTTATAAATCAAAGACAGAATGCAGTAATGATTAATCTATCAATGAAATATCATAATCACATAATTCAGGTTGATATTTAAGTTCCAGTTTTCTACTACTTCACAGCATAAAATATAGTAAATGAGATCAAGCAACAAGCCAACAAATATTGTAGAAATATTAATTCCAAGGAAGGGCCATAATAATAACACTTATAAACAAATGCATGATCCATTATCACCATGAACAAAGGCAATATTTTAAGAAATCAAATCTACCTAATCACAAAAGATTTGATGTATCAAATGGCATACTTGTGGAATGAACTTTCATTTGAGATCCAACTATCCAAGTCTGCATTCTACAAGTTTCTCCTCTCCTATTAGTTTTTTTACTATATTGTTCTGCTCCATTGCTTATTATTCTTCAAAACCTATGACAGGGGGAGGGTGAAAAACAGAACACATGTAACATAGATCATCTGATTCTGACTCAATATCTTTCATATACATATTACTTTTCTGGCTCCAATAATTAAAACTTTCATCACTTGATTAAACTAACATGATTTTTTGGTTTCATTTCAACATGTTGATCAAACAAAACCTTGACTGAAGACTTTTGTTTATATTATGGATAATGTACAAAATAGCAAAAAATGTTTTAAAATAATTGCAGGATTACCAGTCTACTTGTAGGCCTCCGGAGGAAATCAGAGCTTCCAAAAATGCAAGAAGAAACTGCAACCTTACATCTGTACATATAAGCCTTATCTTTTTCATTTATATCAAATCCAGTGCTTGGATGTCCTGGTTTCCCTTTTACAAAACCACAATGAAGAGTCTGGTTTTTTGCATAAAATGAATTTTCTCTTTCCTCTAGAGTCTGATGTCCTCCAAATCGAGGTTCAAATAAATCAATTTTGGACGTTCTATCTTCATGGTCAACATACTCTAGAGAAAACCATGTGAAGTTCATATAATTTTTGGGTTCAACAAGGCCATCTACTGATTCCAGAAGTCCAACTTCACACGGAAAATCTGAAGCATTGATATTCAAGGAAAATATTGGAGGCAAAGAATCTAGTTAATACTAGACTCAGTTCTATGAGGAACATATAAATCCAAATAATCCTGATAGATCATGAACAATGTTGATTTATTTAGTTGACCAAATTCAAATATTAGCAAGTGATGTAACCGTGGTGTAAAAAATCCCAAAGATTTTTTCTTTTTTCATTTAACTCTGGAAACACCATTTGCATTTGAGATTTAAAAGTAATCAACATAATAACATATGCAGAAGCACACATTATTTGCAAAGTGCTAATTATCATAATGTCACAGCAACAACATCAACCAGATGAATAATCAAGTTCCGCTAGCAAAACAAATATGATTCACATAACACAAAGAAACTCTTTTACTTGATGCTAACAAAAATATATTTGTCATTATCCTAGAAAGAAGAATGCAACACACTCTCCTCCTAACACACTGATTGATTTAAATTTATTGGAAACTACAAAATCACGAGAGTCATTAAATAAGATGTGAGACCCATATTTTTATTTTGTAATTTTCAATAAATTTCAACCAATCAGAGAAAATGTGTTTAAAAGAGTATGTTGCTGGCATTTCTCTCCTAGAAATGTTCCACTATCTATGACAACTTTTTCTTGGACTTGATGTTTACTCCAGCAGCCATCCAGATAGCTGCTCATTTTTCCAATTTTGTAAACTTGCAGATTCGTCCTCTATCTGATGCTTCAGAACTTTCGTTTCACTATTGATTTTTCTAAAAGGGGTTTCTCAACAAATCTTTATTTAGAAATACAGGTTAGGGGATGAAGCATAGAACAGAACTAAAAGTGAAGTTTGACTTCAAATTCATAAAACATAAGTTAAAGATGACTTAAATATGTTTTTGATCCCTAATAAATACCTAATTTTTGTGTTTTCTCCCTAATAAATTTTTGTTTTGCGTTGAGTCCCTAATAAAACAAATTTTGTTTTTGGTACTTGATATTTTGTTTTAGTCCTTGATAAATTAGCAAAAATAAAATTTGGTAATTTATTAGGGAGCAAACACAAAATTCGATAATTTATTAGGGACCAAAAACAAAATTGTTTTATTAGAGACTCAACACAAAGCAAAAATTTACTAGGGAGCAAATGCAAAAATTAGTTATTTATTAGGGATCAAAAACATAGTTAAGTTTTTAAAGATAAATGAGGATCAAGGCAATGAGTCTTACGCTTTCGGCGCTTCCCTTTAGAAGTGTTTCCAACATCAGATACCACAATATTTTCTTTAGACGTATTTCCATCATCAGACACCACAATATTTTCTTTAGACGTCTTTCCATCATCAGATACCACAATATTTTCTTGTAGGTTACGTTCTTCTTGTATACTGTGTGGTATTGTTGAGAACTTGGATTCCATTTTAGCTGTGTAACGAAACCATTGTCAAGAAATACTAGAAGTGAAAATTCATGAAGTAGGATTTCTCTGATACATGAGGGACAGTGGGGAACTATTTGTATATAACCATACAAAGTACCAGAAGAAAAGATACATGTCTCTGTCCTCACCTTGAAAAAACATTTTCAAACCATAAACTGTTAGAAGTATTGAAAGGAGTGCTGTGAGAAGGAAAATCCAGCGTGAAAGCTTGTGTTTGGTAATCCGACCAAACCTTCGACCACGACGTAAAACTCTAGAGCCATGATCACTTTTTTCAAAAGAATTGAAAACTGCATCAACGATGTTTCTTCTCTCAGTGAACAATTCACCATTGGTTCTATGCAGAGCCATTCCAAAGCACGTCCCAAGATTCAGACACAGAACAGTTCATCTGCAGAAAAAAATATAGTTTCCAACTTCTAAGTCACACCAAAAAGGTCACTAGCAAACCATAAATCACCCATGCTGCCAGCTGAAGATCTTATGTAAACTAAACTCATACAACTCAAATCCACGTATGCTTAAATAGTTTTAGATTAAGATGTTAATGCATAATGAAATGTGAAAGCCTTCAATTTAAACCAGTTATTGCCAGGGGAAGCAAGCAGCTGCAGATTATAAAATCACTATCAGAATCAGAGATCAATATAAAAAAAACATGAAAATGTCAAGCTAAAACTTCCTCAACCATCCTTTTAGGTAGAGCTGTCAATTTGGCCCAACCCACAGGGATAGGCCCTGGCCCAAAATGCCCACTTGTAAAAAAGCTCTGTAGTTTAATTTTTCATCAGCCATACTGTTAAAGTTTAATTTTAAATTTACAATAATCATAGCATTTGGTTTACAACCAATGCAGACTCTTCAACGACAGTGAATCATACTCATTCAATAAAAAGCAATTGGGAGTTTTCATGACTGCACATATCATATGTGCCTCTATTAAACTAAATAATAATAAAAATCATATAGAAATGCCATATCAGATCACAGGAACAAAAATATATTAATAGAAAAAAGTAGCAAAAACAGCCGAGTATAAAAGTTATAAAAACATTGAGCTGATCACTGTTATTTACAACTCAGCAAACAAAGTCATAGCAAACATCAGTTATTTTCAACTCAGCAAACAAGAAAAAACTCTATCCTGCTGTTCCATAACCAGATTACAAGTCTCTTAATCACAAAAAAGAGAACCTATATTTCACTCACTCAAGTTAGAAGACATGAAAATAGACTCTAATGTCATGTCCCTACTCTCAAAATGGAATGAGAGATAAAGCTACTAAAAGGCAAACAATAAAGGATCCACCTGAAAAGGTGATCAATGCTGATGCAGCATTCCTGGGAGCTGATGATGGAGCTCCTCCTGGAGATAGCCCATTTGCAGTAGCAGTAGCAGTAGCAGTAGCAGATGCAGGAGAGAGGCCTGCAAGAAAAATTGTGATGATTCAAATCAGAAACATCAATCATGTCAGAAATTGTAAACTCAACAACAAAGATCAAAAGCTTCAAGATCTTTTACACATAAAACAAATAAATTATAGGATGGGAGAAAAACAAGTAATTGAATGGCAAGCATGCTTAATTGACACAGAAGATATATATAGGATGGATAACAACTTTTAATTTCTATCTACCTTATATTTTTATTTTTTAACTAATGCAACTTATTAGAATTTCTCTATGTAAAATTATACAAAGCCATTTATATATTAATATTAAAAAAAAATAATTCATAAACCACTCAATAAGTAAACTCGAAATTAGTAAAGAATGGGTCAACAAGTACAGTAGAACTTGTTCTGTGGGATGTCGGTTAACTTTTTCCCATTGTATATGTCTATAAAAGGCACAGAATAGTAGTAGTTCACTAATGCACTACATGGGACAGAATATATCAGCATCAATAATGTTCACTAGACAACTTTAAGCTTTTTTCTGCTGTGGCAGTATCAGTATAGTTCCAGGCAAATGCACACTAACATAAGAACTTTTGAAACTTTAATCATGGATGTTGATGACACAATCACAAGAACAATTTGAAAATTCTTTATTGTAGCATTACAATTGCTAGGGAAGTATAATATTTCTAGCAGCAGAAATGAGTCCAGACAACAATTTCAAGGCAATACAATTATAAATAAACAACAACCAGATCAAAGTTGTACACAACTACACAAAATAAAATAATCAAGGGACTTGTGTTCCTGAAACAGTGAAACTTGACCTCAATGCCATAACCAATTTATAAACATATTGACCTAGTTTCTTTGATTCACTTGTGACTATTGCTTGTCCCTGTTATCCATGATTGGAAGAAAAATCATATTTATATACTTCACATTTTCCTTTTTTAGGAAAATGAAGAATCTGATATATTATAAGAATGTAATGGTTGAGATTTGAGAAGAAAAGAAAGGAAAGTAAGAAAACACGAAAGGAACAGAACCAGATTAACAACTGAATGGGAAAAAAATATGCAAGCTTCCTAGTGAATATGTTGCTTTATGAACTTCTTTGATAGACATAATTATGACGCTAACTTTACTTTGGACTCATATCTAAATTCTAAACCAAAAAATACTAACTTTGCCAAAGTCTGAAATGGGTCTTAATCTACAACATCAAGTCTACATTTGTTTGTGAAAGTAATTAGAAAAACAAAACATAATGTGTGTGTGTGTGAGAGAGTTGAGGTTAAATTTATATATCCTATTCCTGTTTGAAACCAAACCAACTCTTGCTGTGATACCAGGCTTTGAGGCTAAGCCATCCATATTTATAAATCCTATTCTTGATTGGAACCATTGCAAATTTATCAGTGGTGCATCTACTACCGAACTGAAGGTTTAATTCATTTCAGATATATAATATTATAATCAGAAAAGCAAGAACAGTGACATATAACATTTCATATCAAACAAATTGGGGGGACGAGGAAATTAAAAAAAAGGGGTCACAATTTTGCTTCAGAGGTGATCTTATAAAGTAAACGAAGGGAGTTTTCTGAATTGGGTGGGGGGTCACAATTGTGCTTCAGAGGTGATCTTATAAAGTAAATTCAACTAATGGAAACAGAGAAAATATATTTTGGAGCAAGAAGATTGATTCTGTAAAAAAAAAACATCATAGCAGTAATAAATATACTTACTAGTTTAGATCAATACAACAACAACAAAGCCTTATCCCACTAGGTGAGGTCGGCTATATGAATCACACTATGTCATTTGACACGGTTAAAAACCAAAGTTTCAGAAATATTATTAAGTCTAAGATCTCCCTTGATGATTAAATATTAAATATACACTAGTTGTCACCTGTCAAGCAAAATAAAAAGAAAAAGAGACAAAAAAAGGGTCCAAACGGGGAAGCTCTTTACATAAGGGTCACTACTTGAGCTAATACAGCAGCAAGTAATCGTAGTGGTATGTTAAAAGGTACAAAAAATAAAGATACATTTGCTGACCAAGTTCATACCCCCCCCCACCAAAACCACCACAGTTATTTTTCCTTTCGAGTATTAAAAATTGAAAGAAAAGATCATTCGGATTGAAGCCTGCCATATAGTGTGTATGCATAGTCCCAACACAAATACTGCCTAATGAAGGGCTACCTGCATCCAATGCACCCTAACTTTATAGACAAGGTGAAGGAGGAAGGAAGAAATCACTCAAAACAGCATGTAAAGAAATGGTAGTCACTTATTATGCTAAAAATTAAGAAACGGTTATACTGTGGTTTCAATTAAGAAAATTAAAGTAATAAAACAGAAGCAACGGGAAGGAACTTTAGGAGCACGTGGATTAAAATTTAAAACTGAAAACAAAATGTAACTAACTGCAGAAAATTTTACCCGATATCCAACAATAAAAAATTGAACGAGGTGATGAAACAAAAACATATATACAGTAGTAGCAGGACTATAGCTAATGCAATCGCAAGGAATGTGAAAAATTGTAACATAATGAATGAATTAAAAAGGTGAATAAAAGTAATAGCGAATATTGAATAGACATGACATATATGCTTCGGTTTTCTATTTTCACATATTGCCACAATAACACTTTCTTTTTCAAATGATTTAGCCATTTCATGCAATCTCATGAAATAAAAAAGCCATTTATTTCACAACAGACATAGATGATATGAGGGAACAAAACTTACGATTTTTCCCTACCCATTTAGCATTCAAGCCTTATAAAAACAAACCCATTTGCACACTGCAAGTACACGACCAGAGAAACCCAGAATCGACCCAAAAGAGCAAAAAAAGAAAAGAAAAAAAAATAGTGTAGTTAGGGTTAAGGTAAGAAGAGAAGCATGTACCGGTGGTGGTAGTGGCGCGAGATTGCAGAACCCTTTACTGAACGCGTGGGATTCGTATATACGTGCAGGAAAGGTTGATTCTTTCGATATGCAAGGAACCTAAAAATCCAATAATAATGGAGCAGCTAAGTCACAAAAAAAAAACCCGGATCCTTGGAACAATCGAAAAGGGAGAATCAACATGTGTCTGTCGAAATTATTCGGAGAAACTGAGGATCAATTATGGCTGATGATGATGATGCATTGCCGGAGCATAAAAGCAAATGTATGACTCAAACATCACGATCCGCACACTTTGGAAGGCAAAGTTTCCATTTTTTGCCCGTTTCAGTTTCGTTTTCTTCACTTTGTGTTTGTGTGTTTTCTGAGCTTTCTTTCTTTTTCCTGACACCGACAGTGTAACGCAGCGTTTTTCGCTCGTGGGTGAGTCGGTGATGATACGATGATGCTCTTTCGATCTATATGCTAATGTGTGGTACGTGCTTATTATAATAATAATACGATGGTGATGCTTTTTTTCCGATTCTGTGTTTTCTGTTTTTGTTCACATTGCGTTAATCGGCTTTGTTAATTGAAAATTTGGCATGTGTATTAATCGACGATGTAAATTTATTAATGATATTTGTTGAGTTAACATGCTATGTTATTAATTGAAATATGCTTATAAGTACTGCTAGAGTTCACATTGTGTTAGAGTGAATTAAGTGATGCAAGTAGTAGTAGTAGATTATTAGATTTAGACCTGTCTAAAATAGGTGTATTTTTGCATATGATCAATTAAAGACTGCATTAATTGAGAGTTAATAGATTTTTTTATTAAATTTTACAAAGAAAAGTCTAACAATGCATCATGTATTCTCTTTCTCTCTCTCTCACACACACACAAAATGCATTAATTGAGTAGTGAAGTTTTGAATATTGATTTAAATTTAATAAAAACTATAAAATTACAAGAGAGATCATTAAAACCTAGAATATATTTTTGGTTTCTTATTTTTTTAAAAAAATTCTTTCTTTATCTTATAAAAATTTGTTTTAGTTTTTTATATTTATAATATAATGTAACAACGAAAAATATTGATGTGACATCAAATCTTTGTCCGGTTGTAAGGTTCTAGATATAAATTTTTTGAGGATTAAAAATAGAATGATTATTTTAAAGACTAAAAATAGAATTTTTTTTAAGTGACTAAGACCCATCAAAATAATTATCAGGGACAAAAAAATCATAAAAAAATCGAGATCAAAAAGTTAATAAATCTGTTTTTAAACGTGTACATACAAATAATCGCCCTTATATGTAAATGGTTGGACAATTTATATATATATATATATATATATATATATATATATATATATATATATTAATGTATTTTATTTTTGTTTTCAAAACATTTAAATATTTAATTTTATTATTTTTCCTCGCACTTTTTCATTTACTAAAATGCCGTGTATTACACGGTTCCAATGCTAGTTTTTAATAGAAGCTTTTTTCTTATAATTTCTTAACAAGTGCCTTTAGCATTACCCTTTAAAAAATTCCTAGAGGATATTGTGAAATTAAATAATTAATAAATCAAAGAATTATCACAGAAAGAAAAAAAAAAAAGGGCAAAACGGTGTCGTATAAAAGTCTAACAAAAAGCAACTACAATGACTTATTTTGTGTTAACAAAGCCGGCGGCAACAGAGTAGAGAAGAGTGGGCAAGAATGGCGACGGAGATGGAAGAACTCGTCTCCTTTCTTTCTTCCACGTCGCCTCAGGTAATAAACTCTCCAATTCTTCTTCGCTTTCACTTTTTTTTTGTTTGATTTTATTTTCATAAACTCTTACCATCAAGCTCGCGACTACATCAATTGGTGTGAGATTATTCTAATTTAATTCAAAGTTTGAGTTTTGGTATGCAATTACGTTAAATACTCGGAGAAAAAACTTTAATTTTATCCGATTCGAATAAGATTCACTTGAACATAATTCTGTAGTGTATACCCAAAAAATTTCAGAAACTCTTCTATTTATGCCCATTATTCACACGTGCGGCTTCTCGTTTCAGATCACAAAAGCCGCCGTTGACATAGTCCGCGGCTTAACCGGCTCCATGGAGGGCTTGCAGTCCCTGGCAAATTACTCAAACGCCCTCTTACCCGCTTTGTCTCGCCTCTTAACGTTACCCAAGGTAACACACATACATGCTACTATTGATTCGATACCGCCACCACTTCTACTTATGCTAAAACGGCATGTCGTTTTTGCAGGAGGTTTCGGAGGCTGCTGCGGAGGCGCTGGTGAACCTGTCGCAGAATTCGAGCCTCGCGGAAGCGATGGTTGGAATTGGTCTGGTCAAAACGACGATGGATGTTCTGTACAAGCCCGAGTGTAGCATTGCTCGCTTGCTTGTCATGCTGTTGGTCAACCTCACTCAACTCGAAGCTGGTGCTGCTTCCTTGCTTCAGGTGCGTGTGATTTTATTCAATTAAATAAATATATTTAAAGTGTACTCTGGCATCCAATCACAAACCCTCATGTATGATAAGTTTGTTTGACTTTATATATAAAAAGTAATCACAATGATGATTTCTAATTGGTTGACAGAGTTAAACTACTTTATGCGTAAGTTAATTTGTAGAAGTTTTCTTATATTGGTTTCTCCAAAAGCTAATTTTTAACTTATGCATAAGTTAATTTTAGCTTACTTTTTTCATTTTATCTTCTTATTTTATTCTCCTATAATTACTTCTGGAGAAGTTTATCCAAATAGACACTAAGAGCGGTTGAAGTCTTAAAGAAGGTGTCTTAGGTCTTGTTTGAATAAATTACTTCGCAAGGAGAGAATAAGAAAAGAAAAAGTGAATTAAACTTCTCCTGTAAGTTAAAATCAATTTATGCATTTTAACTTTTATAGAAGTTTTCTCATCTAATTTCTCTAAAAACTGAAGTGCATCGATTGATTTTAACTTATGAGAGTTCAATTCATTTTACCTTGTTTTTTTTTCTCCTATAAGTGTTTATGGAGAAATTTATCAAAACAGGACCTTAATCGTTATATAGTGTTGTTAATGGGATATTTTTTGTGATTGTCAGACTGAAGATGAGAAGGTGCATGGTTTATATGTTATGAAGCTTGTGAGATCATTTTGTAGAACCTCCCATGAGAGTAATGGTGAGTTCTTCTCAACTTAGTATAATAGTTATGCTTAATTTTGTAGAAGCACTCTTTACATCTGTGTGTTTTCTGTACCACTGTAAGTTTTCCATGCCTTGTGTGTCTGTAGATAATGGTTTTTAGCCCAGTGGATCTTGTGACATGTTATTGAATTCTGAACAGTTTTCTCTATGGACTGAAACACCTGTATTGGAGAGTTCAGATTCAAAGACATGGTTTCTTTATGAAATAACTATATAATAAATATAGGGAGACACAAAACTTGGCTGTTCAAAGCTTAATTATTTTATTTTTGAAAATTTTCTGCACCTTTTAGATGGTTGTTGTGATTGTTGACAATTCTCTCCTAATGCTGATTCAGCGAAAGTGTTTTTTTACCAGATGATGCTTTTGAACATGTTGGTTCAATACTTGTTAACATCTCAAAACAGCGGAAAGGGAGGGAGCTTCTACTTGACCCTAAACGGGGTCTCTTAAAGCAGATAATCAGACAGTTTGATTCCAACAGTTCATTGAGAAAGAAAGGGGTATGTGCAATAAATGCACTCTAAACGATTTCTGTTTCCCAGCCTTGGGTAATGTTTGAACTGTTTTATTTTTAATTCCATTGGTAAGTACTTTATATTCATTTTAATCTGATTTTTAAACTACTTTTGAAAGAAGTGGTCAATGGATGATTTAGTTGCATCCTCAAGAGTTCTTTTCTGATGAGCTGATGCTCAATTAAGCATACATTACAGGCACATGGACTGATGCTGCTTTTGAAGTTGGTATTAGTTAATAAACTTTTTTGCCCTAAAACAGTATTCTTATAACTGAGTATAACCTATCCTCGGTATTGTTTGGTTCTTGTTGAATTTCCACTTTACGGAACTGTTTATGTAATTATGGTAACAGTAACATTGATTTTTGTGATTATTTTCAGTTACTATTTCTAAAGGCTAAGCCAACATGGGCAGCTCTTTACTAGTCAATTTTTATTGCATGCAACTTTTCTCATCTGAAAATTGTTGCAATATTTTATTGCTTGCAGGTCTCTGGAACTATTCGCAATTGTTGTTTTGAAGCTGAGAATCAGCTACAAAATTTGCTTTTGGTATCAGAGTTTCTCTGGCCTGCATTACTTCTTCCTGTAGCTAGCAACAAGGTTACATGCTTTACTTTTTCTGACCTCGTAGCATTCTTCTGCATATTGAGGAACAGATTTTCTCCAACGTCATCCACTTTATTTTTAACTACTTGACAAAGTGAAGCTAAACTATTTTCAATTTAGTAACATCAGTAGTTTACCTGAGCCTGACATCTATCATTGCATCATGAGTAACTTCTTTGATGTGTATAAAGATTATATTAGTTTGTCCATCTAATATTTTTGAGGTCAATTATGGAAGGCAATCATAAGCTCAATTTATTAAAATCATTTTATATATTTTATTGTTCTTGGAACTTACAGCTTCAGAATGTAATCTTGATTAATTAATTTTTATGCAGATCTACAGGGAGCAAGACAGATTGAAAATGCCACTTGAACTTGGGACTGCACTCTCGATTGAACGTGAACCAGTTAATGATCCAGAAATTCGTATTCAGGCATTGGAAGCCATATACTTGATCATATTACAGGTAAATTTGAAAGTTTTGCTTCTTTTCTTTTGGCTCGTTTCGAGTGGTTTTTAGTCTTGAGTTTCAAAATTTTTAAAAATAAGAATCAGTTTTTAGTTTTAGTTTCAAAAGAATTATAAACAAGTTTTTAAAATATAATTTCAAAATTAGTTTAAAAGTGTGTTTGTGTGGTGGTGATGACAATGCTGATGTCATCAGTAACAATAGCTATAGAGATATCAGTGATTGTCGTGGTGACGGTGGCAGTGGCGGCAGCGGTGGTGGTGGTGGCCATGACAATGTTGTGGTGGCAGCCAATGGTGGCGATGTTGGTGTTGTTGGTGGTGATGGAGGTGGTATTAGCTGTGGTTAGTGACGGATCCAAAAATATTATGTTGTGGGGACAATACTTATATTATAAATTAATTTTTTATATTGAATTCCATATTACAAGAACAATTTATAATTACACTTGTGTATTACATTAAGAGGGTTTTAAAAGTTTGTGGGGACAATTGTCCCCATTGTGTCTCAAGTGGATTTGTCCCTATGGTGGCGGTGACGAAGGTGGTATTAGTGGAGGTGATGGTGGTGTCAACAGTATTGGTGGCAATGATGATAATAGTGCCGGTCATGGGGTGGTGGTGGTAGCAAATGGTTGCAGTGTGGTGGTGACAATGACAATGGTAGTGATGGTGACAGTGTTGGCGGTCGCAGTGGTGGTGGCTACAAAAGGTGTCATTATCAAATGTGGGAAATGTTTATTTTTTTATACAAAACTCTAAATTCACAACTTTGTTTTGTTTTGAAAATGAGTGTAAAAATGTTTCGAAAATGATTTAAAAACCATTTCAGCTCCATTTTTGTCAAGCACGTTTTGTTTTGAAAATTACATTTGAAACCCAAAAACCAAAAACTTGCAATTACCCCAAACGGACCCTTAATTATATTTTATTTTTCTTTTTCCTTTGTTACCTATTAATTAGATCAGACTAGATTTGAATAGAAATGTGTTTTGAAATCTAGCAAGTACATTATCGGAATTAAATAGTGTAACTCAGTGCTCAAACAATATTAGCAGGAAAGTTACAATTATCTTTTTGTCTTTTTGGTATATTACTTGTTTTATGAATCTATTACAAACCCAGAATTGTGTCAAATCTACTTCATATCATATATATAAGTCTACTATAAGAATCTCTCTTTCTCCCCTTATCCTGCCTTGGGATTAGTGTTGGAGATGATTACTTTTATCCTTAGCAAGAGGGAGCTTGATAAATGGCTGCACCTGCAAAGAGTTTTTGGCTTAATTGGTAGGAATTTAAATGTTCCCACTGTACATTGTTATTGATTTGTTTTGGATTAGGAGATCAAAGATTTTATCTGAATCTTGGCGTAGGAAACATGTATGTTACACGTTTTGACCAATGTAATTTAATAATATGTATAACTGTATAACAAACTGATCTTAATATTCTTTTTGAAACTTCTATCAATCGTCGTTTCATCAATGATTAATACAACTTGATTAAGATGCTTTCTGTATGTTGTATCAATATGTTATATGTTATAATGCAATAATTTATTGCTGGATTTTATTAATCCATTTTTTTCACACGGCTATTTACCCTATCAAGTAATATATGGCTTTGACTTTCTTGTCAACTGGTCCAGTTTTCATGTATTTCAATGCTGAGATATATTGCTTCTCAATGCATCAAATTTATGCTATGAGCTTTCATTGTTTTGCAGGAGGCAGGTCGAAGAGCCTTTTGGTCTGTAAATGGACCTAGAATAGTTCAAATCGGTTACGAAGACGAGGAAGATCCAAAGGTGATGGAAGCATATGAGCAACTGGGATCCTTGGTAAACACATGTTTTATTATCAGTGTTGTCTTCTTGAATCTCCTCCCCCATCTTTCTCTTTTAAATATATAGCTAAATAATCTGCATATTTTTGAATCCATGTTTTGATCAGTTGGTTCACAGTAGCAGTGCAGAGGAACCACTCAGTGATACCACAAAGTAGTTATTTTGTATTACCATCAATTGACCCTGCAATATCTCTCCATAAGAACTCTGTAATACTTATGAGGGTCATTCATTCCAAGTCAAATTTCCATTTTGAGGTTAGAATTACCAATTTTAGAAATATGTAAATTATGCGGCTCGGAGTAGTTAGTCAAAATTATTTATACACATGGCAGAATGAGTGAAAGATGTTCTCTTGATGCAAAAGTTCAGTTTGCTTCTTCAGTTTCTGTATTTGGAATTTTGAATTCTCTAAACTGCAGGTACAATATTTCACTTTGGAGAATCCCGTTTCTTATGTAGCCTGTTTTCTTTGGATTATTAGTAATCATTCATTTGGCTGGTAAACGCCACTGATAATTCCCAGCACCTGTGTCATTAGTGTGCATTTGGTTGGAGTATTTGAGAATTTTAAAGAATTTAAAATTTAAGAATTTTAATTGCTTTAATTGAAATTTTTATTTTTTAAATTCTTTTGTTTGAATAAATAATGAAATTCATTCATTTTTAAGATTATGTTTGGATAAAGTAACGAAGTTATTTCATTTATAAAATTTATTGTTTTAATAAAAGAAAAAAAATTCATATTGTAAATTTTGTATTTGGACAGGAAAAAAAAAGATAGAAGAGGAGAGAACGCGTGAAAAAGAAAGTCTTCCATACACTGATAAACACCACACTAGTACGTCACATTTGCGCATAGCCACTTAGAGAATGACACCTGAGTAAAATTAAAAATTAAAAATTAAAAACTCATTATGTAATCTAAAACTAAAAGAACGTGAGTGTGACATCCTCCTCTCTTAATTTTTAGATAAACTAAAAGATATGGAGATAAGAAAGAAGAAAAGAGAAGAGAGATTTTTTTAAGAAAATTTTGATTTAAGGATAAAGTTTTAAATTCTTAATTTTCAATTAATTAATTATTAAGTTTTCCTGTTAAAATTCTTAAATTTTGAATTTCATTAACAAAATATATAAAACAGCAAATTTTAGTCTAATTTTAAATTCTTCTCAAATTTTCTTTTCCCTCTTTAAAATATTTTATTCAAACACATGCATCCTTAATGACTACCAGAGTATCATTGTAAACTCATCTCCCTTCGTATACCAAATGTGATTTACATATTTTTATAGATACAAAGTCTATGGTAGATAATACCAAAAAAAAGAAGTCTGGTAGATATGTGGGATTTATTTTTGTTTTTAAGAAACTATTTATATTAAAAATATTTTAGATTAAATTAAAAAATTAAATACTTTTTTAAAAATGAGAAATATCAGTTTAAATTGGCCTTTTACAAGAATGAACAAAAATATAAAAAATTGTTTTTAGTTTTATTGAAATATATGATTTTAGTATATTTTATTACTTATTTTATCATTTTTTTATTTGTATTCTTTAATCTCTTACTAATTGTGTAAGGAAATCTAAAATTGACAAAATAATAATTAACGCTCCATTATGTTCTCCTTTAAAATTTCAATTTTTTTATATAAAAAATGAATGCTCGAGAAAAGGAGGAATAAAAAATAAAATATTTATTATATTTCTTAATCATCATAATCTTAAAACATACTATAAAAGAAATGTAAATGGTATTTGAATGTTGTTTTAACCTCTGTTATTTAATACTTTGATATCTCTCTTATTGACCAATGTAAATAAAGAATTATAATTATGAAAATGATAATTTTTTATATTAAACTTTTAAAATAAGATATAAATAGAAACGAAACAAAATTTGTTCTAGAACAATAGACAAACAAACGAAAAAAAAAATCAACAAAATGAGATGAAAAAACATTGTATAGTAGAAACTCTTTAAATTAATACTCGGTAAATTAATAAACTCTCTAAAATAATAAATTTGTCCGGTCCTAACTTGGATCAATGTAAAAAATTGAAAAACTCGATAAAATAAGATAATAATTTTTCGTAAGATCCCTTTATAATTTTTGGTCCCAAGAAAATCATAAATTAATAATTCATAGAAATTGAAAAAAAATATATTACACTCTATTGAAATATAATTCAATAGTTGTCTGTTTTCCTTTAAAGTTCAAGTCTATTTGAAACTCATCTCTAACTTCTTATTACATCCAATAGCTCATGTGTTGTATTTTTGTATTGTATCATAAAGTTGTGAAGAGTGTTCAAAAGTCATTATTGATTTCCAATGCATATAAATATAGTACTTACTAATTTACGTTGAGTCCCAAGGTTTGTTACAACGTAATTCTAAGAGACATAAACTAATTTGTCTTTTATTAAAAACTCTTTAAATTAATAATTATTAATTTATCAATAAATTAATAACTCTCTAAATTAATAAATTTCTCCGAACATTATTAATTTATAGAGTTTTAACTGTATATGTCATGAAATTGACAATTTGTCTTGTGTTGTGTGTGTAATAGTGCAGTAGAAATTAATCCCAATTAATCTCACAACAGTATATTTATGCATGGGACAATAGAGTTTGCATCAGAGTTCACAGAGTTGCTTGCTCCAAATGTGTTATGCGATTTAATTGTTCCATTAGGCCTTAGGTGATAATGGAATATTTAATAGGATTGTTTAAGTAACAATGTTTCAATCTCTATATTCGATAAATAATTTTCGTTCCGTTACCAAGAGAAGGAATTTATACATCAGGATTTTATATGCAACTAGGTGAGAAACCACATCTCAAATCCTTCATACACATGCTGCTCTCCCTCGTTCTCATTGCAATCTTCTATTAAAAAACAAAATTTCCGTGTCCATATATGAATACATCAAAAGCATATTGTGACCCATATCATATCAAGTGCCTACAAACAAAACTCAATTTGACAGCAACCCAAGATGCTAATTGAACAAGTCGACATAAAAAATGTATTGTTATGGTTCACAACCGACAAAACCAGCAAACAGAACAACACACCCACACCCAGCAAACATTCAAAAGCTAATAACATAAAAGAAATTGAATCAAAACAAAGATAAGGGATAGAAGATGAACACAAGTAATTACGTGCTTCAATCACAAAGAACCTATATCCACAGGAAGGAAGTGAATCTAATATACCATGGTGCAAGAGTTACAAAGATCTTTATGTACAAATAAAATATTGCTTGATTCTTTGGTTATTGAGATAACAACATCAAGGATCCCCAAGTTTCACTCTATCTCTCTCAGACACCTCGATCTTCCTCTCTTTCATTATGATTACATAAGGAAATACTCATGTTCATATAACACTCAAGAAAACAAGCTATCAAAGAAAAACTACCAAATCAGAAAAAGTAAAAAAAGGTACTTGTTGGCCACCAAAATTAACTTATCAGAAAACTGTCCCTAAGTAACTTGACAGCTTGCAAACTATTAGAGACACATGTTCTCATGTATTGATGTTAAACTCAAATGCTTATCATCTACAGTAGAATAATAACAACAATAACCCTGATTTATTAAAAATATGCTAACCGTGAGGACTACATGTTTAAGATTAAGATGCCTCAATAAAAAATAAAGGCATTTACAGCTTTTAGTTGACTTGGAGAATATGACAATAAAAATACATGACAACACACAACAAGCAGCTCACAATGCTAAAAGGGGTGAAAATGAAAATGGATTTAAAATTAGATGACTATAGTGAAAATTAGATGACTATGTGCTTAAAGGGGGTGAGAAAAAAAAACAAGATGGTTGAATTTGTTAAATATTTTGACAAGTAAAATTTACTTTGTTAATCTCTTGAGGGTTACACTACTACAAAAGGTTGTTTTTACGATGTTGTTTCTAAGGCGGTTATGAAGGACCATCTTAGAAAAAACGCGGTAGCATTTTTGTAATTCAGGGGTCAAATATTCAAATTTAGGATGCACATTCTAAGGCGGTTATAAATAACCGTCTTAGAATGTAAAGGTCAAACAAGTCAACGACGGGTAACAGAATAGACCGTCTTTGTATTTTGGCTAATATTTTCGTTTCCCGCGTGCGCCCCTTGAATGTAGTTGCGAACATTTTCCAAGCCCAACCAGTCTACCCCGCTGTGCCCTAGCTGAAACCCCAAACACTCTACCTCGTCCCAAAAAGCAGTAACCCGTGAACCTTGTGGACCTCGCGCCGTGAAGATTGTTGGTGTGGAGCTCGCGCATTGAAGATTCCTCATACTACATTTATTTCATATCCTCAAATATCAAGCAAATGTAGCATTTAAATAAGAAATGCAATATGCTTTGTTAATGTAGTTTCAATTGATTTTTTCAATTTTGGTTTTTGTGGTTTGGATTTTTAATCATAGGTGAAAATGGTCATTGGTGATAATGTCAAAACTGCAAAAGCAATTGTTGTGGAATGTGGAATACTTAATTCATACGCTGATGCTACAGAGCCAAACATCATGAAATTCTGGTTACGTTATCTCATTTTTCTCTTTATTTTAAAGGTTTCAACTATCATTCCAATGCAGATGTTTTGGTTGTAATGCAGTAAACTAGCTTTTATTCTTTTTTTGTAATTCTATACATTTTGGAATATAGGTTTCAACTATCATTCCAATGCAGATGTTGTAACAATGAATATCATGATCACGATGCAAACAACAAAACAAAAAAGTGCCTACAAATTACATTGAAGATTAGACATCTTTAACTAACAACTCTTAAGCAACAACTTAATAACCACTTATTAGCAACCAATAAAATTGTATCCCACTAAATAATGTCAGCTACAAGATTAACAAAAGAATACACTCACTTCTAAAAGAAAAAAAGAAGGAGAAACTGAAATAATTTTTTTTTGTAAGTTAAAATTAGCTTATGCATAAGCTAATATGTAGAAATTATCTCTTATTAACTCTTCTAAAAGTTGATTTTAACTTATGCATAAGCTAACTATGGGAGAAACATTTTTCATTTTTCTCAAATGGAACCTTAGGTGAGAAACACTTGTCTTCTCCTTCTTATCTCTTTTTAATGTTTAATTTCGGCTCATTTATCCATTTCTAAATTCATTTAACACAAATAAAAAGAAAATGAACAGTTAAACCCTAATTCCATATTATCCATATAGGTTGAACTCAACATATCATAAACATAAAAAAGAAAAAAAAATCATAATCAAAAGCAAAAGCAAACTTGTACTATAGTAAAGCTAGGACAAATCAAATCTAGTGGAAATTAGAAGAAACCAACTTTGTTGAACTCACTATGATGATTATATGATTAAAGTTTTCAACTTTCTTAATTTTTTGGCATATGTAATTAAAGAATATAAAAAGGCAAACCTTTAGCTGCTACAAATGCTGGTACAGCTAGGAGCTAATTTATAGTGATTCAATCAATCACAATGATATACAATACCATTCACCACCTCTACACCAAACAAGTACACCACATAGAATGAACACATGCTAATTCATAGACAATTTTTCCTTAGTTCATATTCATCTCATTATAGTTACAAGTTAAAACATCCTAGCATTAACTTAATTACCTCTTCTCCTCATAGTGAAGGTGTATGGATATAAACTTCCCGTCAACACCGTCCAAAAACAAAGCAACAATCCAACAAATAGCTCAATCACCACCTGCATTAATCATCATTCCCATAAACATATATACATATAGATACACCATAACTGGAAAATGCATCTAGTTTCAATTAATGCCTAATGAATGGCACCTGCATCCAGTTTCAGAAAATGCCGGCGGTGATGGAGTTACAATGCCACAAAAGGTTGCAAATCAGAGTGCCAAAGTGTTATAGTGAGAGTGATGAAAGTGAGAGGTTTCAAAGTTACTGAACTTCAAGGTTTTTGGCACCAAACAATGATTAAAACTTAAAAGATCTCACAACATCGATTTTTTTTTATAAAAAAACCGATGCTAACGAAGTAACCTCAACATTGGTTTTTCAAAAAACCGATGTTGAGTTTTCTCTACGTTCTTCAGTAACATCGATTTTTGGCAAAACCAATGTTATCAAAACTCATGTTATTTATAAGATTGTCACCGTATTTTTGTTAACATCGATTTTACGTAAAATCGATGTTAACTTAGCGATGTTAAAGCCATTATTTGTAGTAGTGTTTTGTCAAACAACATGATAATGTGATAACATTAGGGATCTTTTGAAAGCTATTGATGAACAATTCACTACAACTAACAAGTCCCTTAGCAGTGCACCTTTAGAATGCAGTTTTCATCCATGAAACTCACTGGGATATGAGGTGTGATGGTCACATTATGCACATAAGGGATATAGTGGCTCAACATAAAAGGTTTGGTGTAACACTTAGATATTTGTTTTCCTATATTAAATAAATATAAGATATATTGTGAAAATGTTTTTAATAATAAATAAATAAATGTTATTTTGGAAAAATAAATGGGTTTATGTTAATAAAAAAAAGTTTTATTAGAATGTGTTTTATGAGTTAACTTTTGGGTTTTGTCTCATGGATCAAACTTTTTCTTGTGATTCTTAGTTAGTATATGTTCAGTCATTACCAATGAGAGAACATGACAAATTTTCCTCGTTTTAAAAAAAAAGCTTGAAACTTAAATCTCTACCTTTCTCTCTCTAGATTTTGGTGCAACTGTAGAGTCAATGAAAGGATCATTGCATGAAATTTCATTGCTAGAGTTGTGAATTGGAATCAGAAGGAGTGTTTCTTCTCTATGTTTCTCTATTAACAATTTACTAATTCCAAATTTGATTACCAAGAACCCTAAATGACGCAAAAAGTGGAAAAATACAAAATTGTAATCTCACTCCTCTAATACCTAAATAGAAGAGAAACACAGAGAAGAGACACTCCTTTTGACTCTAGCTCACAGCTCCAGTGGCAAAATTTTGTGTGATGATCATTTCATCATTGACTCTATGATGGCACCAAAATCCAAAGAGAGAAAGGAAGAGGTTTAGGTTTCAAGCTCTTTTGGAAAAAGAGGAAAAAAAATGTTTTGTCCTATATTGGCAATTACTTAACGCACTAATTAAGGGTTGGAGGAAAAAAGCTTATGAGTCATGAGAGAAAGCTTAAAACTTAACTCATAAAACACATTCTAATTTTTTTAAAATAAACTCATTTTATCTTTCCACAATAGTAATTTAAAATAATATTTATTTATTTAATTATTAGAAAAAAAAATCAATTTATCATATATTTATTTAATGTAGGAAAACAAATATGAAGGTGTTACATTTGGAGCTTATCATGTTAGAATCTTTTTTGGTACACTACATTTATGCATCCTATCTCACTGGTATGTCATTTTCAAGATCTCTAACAATACACATAAATATAAGTGATCAATTAATGAATTACTGATCCTATGTGTTCAATAGGAGGAAATATTGATAATGCAAAAGGGTGAGAGGCTGAACTTGACTACTTCTGGAAAGAATAAGAGTAAGCCAATATTAAGGACAAGATTCTTGCTCAGCAAGTCATAAAAAAAGACTCAGTGTTTTCTTTTATAAAAAGGAGGCACACTTGAAGAAAACTACATAAAGTTGGAAAATTGACTTGAAAAGAAAGATACTCTTTTGGTATTTATTTGTTTTGAATCTAATATGGTTAGTGTCAATAATGACGCATGGTGGGTTGATTTTAATTCAATAATCCATTTTTACCCAAAAAAATCATGTTTCTAATACCTTGTAGGATATGAATATCGAAGAAAACCAGTGGAAAATGAAAATTAATTTCTTAGAAAAACATGGAACATAGAATTTTTCTTATTTTTCTTCTAAACTTAAAATAAAACTACTACTTAAACCAAATTTCACGTCCCAATGGCTTCCACATGTGAACTCGTATTTACTCTTGAATAAATGTATTGTTCATTTCCCACGAGATTTTTTCAATTTTTCATACCATACAAGGTATTAGAAACATGAATTATTGAATTAAAATCAATCCATGGTGTGTCAAAATTAGCACTAAGCATACTAGATTCATAAAAAACAAATGTAAAATATCTTTATTGTCAACTCAGTTCTTAAACTTTATACAATCTTTCTTCATGTGTGCTTTCTTGCATAAGAAACACTTTAATTCTTTCCTTATTACATGCTACTCAATAATCTTTCCCTTATAATTGGTCTGATTATTATTACTCTTTTCTGAAGTAGTTAAGTTCACTTTTTCACCCTCTTCCATTATTGATATTTTCTCTTCTTGAACACACATGGTTAGTAACTCATAAGTTGACCACTTATATTTATGTGTGTTGTAAGAGATCTTGAAAAAATGAGATAGGGTGCAAAAATGTAATGTACCAAAAAAGATTCTAACCTGGTAACCCCAAACCTTTCAATTAAGTCACTATATACCTTATGTTTATGATGTGATCACACACTCACCTCTTATTCCAATGAGCTTCAAGAATGAGAATTGCATTGTAAGAGTGTTTGTAAGAGACTTGTGAGATGTAGTAAATTGTTCATCACTATAGCCTTCAGGAGATTATTAACATTATTATGTTGTTCGACGGAACCTTAGATACTAGTAGATATCTTGGTCTTTGTGTAAATCATAGAGGTGATTAGCCCTGTCACTTTTCATAAAGATCAACATCTAGAGTGTTGGTTTGATTAATATTTGTTGGTTCATTCTTCCTAATAACATAATATATGTCTATCTAATCTAAATGAAGAAGAATTTTGTCTATCTAGTCTAAATGAAGAATTTTTCTTTCCTTCCAGACATTATAATTATCACCTCATAATTAGGGATTACCACACTTAATATCTAGTCCAGAATTTCATACTCGTTATTCATAATTTGAGACCAAAATGTCATGGTTACCAATATAAATTATGCTTTACTTTATGAATCTAGAAACATAAAATTTTGGATTAAAGTCTTATTCAATTAGACTCATTATATATTTTATAACAAAATTATCAAATTATGTTCCTTTTCTTGATTCCTATTGCTAGATGAATATGTGTTCATCCAAGAAAAGATGGGACACAAATGATAACAAATTAAGGAGATTTTGACATATATAAAGAAGGCTCTATGAGGTATTGACGAGTTGAATAGATTGTTGGGTTTGTTGTTTGATGAAGAGGATGAGAGGAAAACTAAAAATGACATTTTAGATTTAGTTAAGATGGTTCTCAAGGTAAATAACATCTACCGCAGTGTCCTATCTTTATTTTTCTTTCCCTATTGTCCATACTTAGTTAGATTTTTAATAAAGAATTTGAGGAATTGGCTATCTACAGCAGTGTCATTTTCACTCTCTTGTTACTGACTTCAGTCAGTTCAGTGGTTATTGGTGATATTTTGCGTTTCTGCCTGCTAAGATCGTGATTCTATTATTTCCAAAATATTTCATTGTTGTTGCTTACTGTGTGTCTCGTTGATTCTATTTTTGAGAAAGTTTTACTCGTGTCCAAACAATGGTATGAATAAGATAGATTTTCCCGTAACGAATAAAAAATTCGTAAAAGACAATTTTTTCTTATTAAATTATAATTTTAGTCTTTTTTAAAAAATTTGTGATTATGATCCTTATAAAATTTTACTATAACATTTAATCTCTTAATTTTTAAACTTGTGTAATTTTGATTCTTTTATCAATTTTTCTATCTTGACTGTTATATTATTGACGTTGACGGTCTATTTTGATGACTTATTTCTAATATGTGTGATTATGGTTTATTTTAATTAAATTAAGTAAAAATAATAATAAAAGAAATTGTGTTAAATTGAAGAGATTTGACAGCTCAAGAACTCCCCCCTCACCACGCTTAGCTTTATCCATTCATTTGTTATCATCTTCATCATTTTCTTTTTCGTCTCCGCTGATGAAGCTTCCAAAATCTTCATCTTCTGCATGGATTAACGTGTTTCCTGGCTTACTTAGTTGGTGTCGCAAATGATATTGGAATTCCTTTAACTTTTTTAAAAAATGTTTTTGACTTAATTAATTAAAATTAAACAATAATCATATTTTTATTTTAATAAACTCATCTTCAACGTTCCAAGTCATCTTGATAGACAGTCAACACCAATAATATAACAGTCAACGCATAAAAATAAAAATTAACGGAAGGATGAAAATCATAAAATTTAAAAATTAAGAAAATTAAATATTGCGATAAAATTTTAGAAAATTAAAATCAGAAATTTAAAGAACGAGAGAATCAAAATTACAATTTATTTATTTTTATCTTGGAACCCACACCTAATAATGATTCAATGACATGATGTATGCATTTATCATTTGTATTCTAGTGCACCCTATTATTGTGATTGTGGACATATGGAGTAATATTTGCGTGGGGGTTTATGCACTATGCAGGATGTTATTCTTAGGAACCAAAGAGATGTGAGCATAAAACATTTTAAGTAGACAGTCCACACAAAAATTAGTTTTTTTTTATTGATACGAAGGATATTTTTTTAATATGATTTATTTTATATCTAAAATCACAATTTGAACCCAAACTATTTGATTGAATCACATTAGTTTTTCAATCTGATTTTAGATAATTTAACAAGAAATAAACAAGTATATGATTATTATGTTTTATATAGAACATGAAACGTACTTTTAATATTTCTTATACATACTTCCAGATTCTCCAAAAAAAATAAATTATTACTATATAAAAAATAAAAAACTTTTTGGCTTCCCAATGGACTAAAGTAGTTTGTTGCTGGATGGATGACGATAATTGGTTATCACGATATACACAAAAAGTTAAATAACACTTATAACTGTGGCTCAGGCGGCCAACAAGGCTTATTTTTTAAAAGTTATTTTGTTTTCATAATATATTTTATAGTATTTTTTATTATCTATCTTATCATTTTTTTTATTTTACAATTCTTTTTTCTTCTCTTTTTAATCATTTTGTTAAAGAGATTTTGAAAAACGTATGGGGCATTGGCCCCCTGATTTTTTTTTCCTGAATATTAAAATCAATGTATGAATGTGTGACAGTGTGAGTGTAAAAAAAATGAAAGAGTAGGGTGCGCTTAACAAAAATAGTGTAAATACTAATAGCGTGACTATTGCGTAAATAGCTTATGTGCAGGTGTTAAAGGAGAATTTTGATTTTAGGTTAAAAAACTATAAATCAATAAATAAGAATTTAACTTTTAGGACTAATGATACTAAATCAAAGGGTTTTTTGTTTTCAAACTAAGTAATTGTTTAGATTTTTAATTTTATAAATAGTGTATTTCTTAGAAATTTATAATAAGAACAAATTTTATAATGGGTACGAAACATGTACTATGGTTATAGTAGTTGATTTTCACAAATATAAGCACTTTTGGTATATAAATATAAAATAACACTTGAATTAGCAACACTTACGAATACAATGGTATATTTGTAATAAGACCATATTGTAAAACATGCATGCATATATAATTAAAAGTAGTAAAGAATGAGTTATATATAGACAGAGAAAGAAGTTATAGAAAGAAAAAAGAAATTATTGAAAGAAGGACATGTCATATAAAGGATTACTTTACTAAAGAGAAAAAAAAAATAGATAAGAAGTACATGTTTTCATAACTGAAAGTCATGAGCGTGATAGAGTTTGATGTACAAGAAATATGTAAATGTTTGTAATCGAATAAAAATAATACATTTTTGCCTATTTGTAAAAAATACAAATAACCAGTCTTCGAAATAACATGTGTTTTCAAACATTAGTTGACTCTTTATATACTTTTAAATGTTATAAAAACATGTATATTCTTGACCATTTTTTCTCTCTTTACTAGAGTAATAATCCTTTTAATGACATCTTCTTTCAATAACTCTTTCTTCTTTTTATAACTCATTTTTTTGTCTATAGCTCATTTTTTACTGCTTTTAATTATGCATGTTTTACAATACGGTGTTACTAAAATATACTAATATATTTGTAAATGTTGTTAATCCTAGTGTTATTTTATATGTATACAAAAAGTGCTTACATTTGTGAAAATCAACTACTATACCCATAGTATACTCATTTTGTTAGTACTCACTATAAAGTTTGTTCTTATTATATGTTTCTAAGAAATAAGCTTTGTTAAATTGAAAATCTATACGATTGCTAGTTTAAAAACAAAGAACCTTAAAAGTGTTTTGGTTTAGTATTATTAGTCCTAAAAATCAAATTCTTTTTTATTGATTTATAGTTTTCAAACTTAATACCAAAATTCTCAATCAACCGTAGGTGTTTCCTTGTGCGTAAATTACTTATGGGAACTAGGAGAAGATTGTCAATTTGGTTGTTTAAATATCTTTGTTTTTTTATTTAAAGTTGTAAACTATCATATGAATAAGAAAATCTTTTTTTTTTCAGAAATTTTATTTAAATATTATATTTTATTAAATTTTAGTCACTACTTACTATACAATCAATGTTTATCCTTGGCTTTTTTTAATTATAAAATTTATAGTAATTTTATCTTCTTTTTAAAAGAAATTTTATCTTAAGATTATATTTTATTTGTTTTACTTATTATATAATTTTTTTTATCTCTTGACTTTTTTCTAAATTATAAAATCAATAATAATTTTATATTTTCTGAAAAAAATATGTAAATATTATATTTTTTAATCAAATTTTAGTTATTATACAATTAATTTTTATCGCCTCACATTTTAAATTATAAAATCAATAGTAATTTTAAAAAAATTATTTGAATATTATATTTGATTAATTCTAGTTATTATATAATTAATAATTATTTTTCTTGAGCTTTGTTAATTTATAACTACTAATCTTTATATGATCAAGTTTACTTATAGAAAACTATTATAATTTTCAAATTCTTGAAGGCCCATCAGCCCAAGACATTATAATTTTTATTGTTATAATTAACGTTTTGGAACATCAATTTATGAATATTTTTCATGATGTATATATTAGATGAATTTTATTTTATTATTGGTCTCTCTTGTCATTTAAGTTTCGGTCTACCTCTAGTGGTGAGAGACCTGACATAGATTTCTTTAGATTAATTTCATACTCGATCTAAATGAAAGAAGTTTGTTAAGACATCTCAAGATTCTATCTTAGAATCAATGGTCTTAATTACAATAGTTGAAAAAAATAGAGTTGTGAAAAACATGAGTAAGGATTTTTTTTTAAAAATATAAGTGGAAAATAATATTTTTTTAAAAAAAAAAACTTATATGTGAAGTACATAGTTAAGAAAGTATTTATTTTTATTTAAATTAAATATATTATTATAATTCTTAAAAATTGTAAAATAAAATATTTTATCTTGTATTATTTACAAATAAACTCATTTTAAAATTTATATTTATAAAGTCGTAAAATCATAATCATTTTAGTAATCTCAAGTTTAATTTGCATTTTTTCCTTATAGTTTGAGATTCTCACTGTTCAAATATTACTTCGAATCTGAATCAATTTGAGATGAGATGAATATTTTTTAAATGAGATTAATATGCCAACTTAAGTAGATAAAACTGTTTCAATGTATTCAACAACAAAAAAAATCTTTCAATGTGTATTGTTTTATTCATCAAATTCAACTCTTAAGACATGATTTTTCTTTAAAAAAAATCAAGGTCTTTAAAATATTACTTGCCAATAAATATCTACTAGTTAAATTACAGTTTTTTCCAATTCTCTCTCTTCTTAATTATAGCTTCTTCATTATGAATTTCTTAACATAGTGTTTAATTGCAAAAAAATAGAGAGGGATAGATTTTTTTTAATTTTCTCGTTTGATTCAGAAATTTATATGAAAGGGGGTAAGAATGATGAGTCAAAATCTGGTTAAGAAAGTTTAACTCAATTGTTAAACATGATAATGAGTTTTTATAATACTATTGATATTTGTTTTTTATACTTACGGATTAAAAAAAATCTTATCTAGCTTTCATATTTTTACATCCCCTCAATATTATTGAAATAATTTAGATAGAAGGAAAATGATTTATAATATTTAAAACATGTTGATAGAATTAGCTTAAGATGTTATTTTTTACGGTTATTAATTTTATAAAATATAATATGTTACTTTTCATTTTCCTTTCATCGTCTTATAAACCAAATAAGGAAAATAAGAATGACAGTGTACAAAGCCATACCACATGGTAACGTATAAAAAAGAAGTTCCCTTATAACAATGCCTATAATATTAGAGCCGTGATTTTGTTCAACATATCAAAGTCCTCTTAAAATTTCTTTAATAACAATACATAGGTTATCTTTTCTAGCCGTTATTGCTTGATTCCAAAATATTAAACATTATCCATCTATATCAACATTCTAAAGAATTTTAATGTGTAGCCAGAATATGTGGTTATACTTTGAATAGTGATCGATAGGTCGTATTCATCTTTTAAGTTGGAACAAATATACCTTTATAAATTTCTTGGCACATGATGAAGATATTAAATTTCTAGAATATGGCCCTGGGACAAACATTAATTTCTTTGGATATTTAATTTTTCAAATTCTGAATTTTTGTCAGGCTAATTTAGCTCCACGAAAGGCTTCTGTAGCAAAATCAAAGACCTTAAATGTCATCACATAGTTAGTCAATTATTCAACATTAATGCACAGATTCCTAAGAAGTTGAACAATTTTTAGCCTTCCAATTTGCAATACATATCTGGTACTACTATCTGGGACATTGACCTATGCCGCTAAAAACATTATTGTAGCTTGCATGGACAGCCTCATTTAAGAGGTGGTTTAGAATTTATTTCAGAAGATAAAATTCATTGGTTCTCATATATAGGTGTCGCTTTCGTTAGTTGCATGTCACTGTAACGACATTCTATTCTTGAATCTTGAAGGTTCTCTATTGAATAGCTGTGTGATCAATAAAGCTCGCAATTAATTAGTAGTATTCCCCATATCATCAATGGAAAGAATTAATAGTGAGCATGCAATGTAACACCATCATATAATTCAAATGAGCCCCTAGCATGAATTTTGCATTATTGATTACAAAATAGAAGAAGAAATTACTAGCATATATATACTAGCATATATATAGCTTGTTTCAGTGTAGCAGCTTTAGTGAAGAAGACTGAAGTGCTAAATAAGATAAATGCATATTGTGCCTGTACTTTTTCCATGTAAAATATTTCATTGTATAATTAAAGAGTAATTGTTGAGGATCTCATGTGTTAATTAACTAGTGATATATATAGCCAAAATAATGTATATATATAAAGAATAATCATTTCTGACACATAAGCTAACTTTTTTGAAATTGAGTTATACAAAATTTCTATGAGTACGTTGCGGGGTTTGCTATAACTTTATGGTTTTCTTTTGTTTGTTGGAATTGAATGTACTATTTCAAATATAGCCGACAATTTCACAGTAAGAAATTTGGCAAGGTATACTGTTTTTCTTTTACAGGTGGCCCTTTAGAAAAATATCTTAAAAAGTAAAAAGGAAAAAGTGTTTGCATTTATGCTAAATGAACTTTCTGGACATGATTCTAATCCTAGGATCACCAGATCCAACAAAATGCATAAAAACTTTCACATCCCTTTCTTTTTATGAGACCAAAAGCACGACTACAAAAAACATCCATTTTCTTCATCACTTTCTCTTAACCAGAAACTGCAAAATCGGAATGAAAAAAAAAAATATATGATATCAATCAAAAGCCAACAGAAAAATACAGCAAGATTACTAAAAGGGATATGGTAGTATAGTAGTACACAAGAGACACCTTAACCCTACTTTTGACGTGGGAATTTTAAGCCCATAAGATGCACACTTTGCTTTTTTTCTCTCACTTTTTCCATATACTCAAACTTAACATAATTGAACAAGTTCCAAAACCAAAAAATATCTCAAACTAGTGCTAAATGTAAAGTAGTTTTGAGGCATGTGGTGAGTGAGAGTGCTGCAGTGGTGATGGTGTGGCATAAGCATGATGATGATGTTGTCCATGTTTTGCACCAAAATTTCCCAGTTTTGTCTCTGAAGGAAACCTTGCCACCTGAGAGGAACTATTAGTTCTGCTCCTAAGTTTTGGTGTAGAACTTGGATTCTCATATGTTATATAAGCATCACCAGCAACTCTAACAGATTTGTGGTTCTTGCAACCCAACAACATGCTAGGGCGCCTAATTCTCTGAACTTCTTTGGTGGTAGATTTTGCTTTTCCATTAGCAAATGTTGTTTTAGTTGTTGTTCTTATTGGACTTCTTATGGTTACCTCAGACATCTGTTCTTCACAGTCTGACATAACTGCAGCACTGGCAGTGGCCACACTCCACTCTATGCTAGCCTCACTTGGTGCGTAGCCATTTGTGGGGCTCACACAGCTTGAAGCAGCAGCATCTGATGTTTGCCTTGCAAGAAAAGGGTTGGTTTTGCTCTTTATGCTCTCAATCTCAAACAAGTCTGAACTTGCATCACTAGCAGCATCATTGATGTAGTTTGAGTGATCAATTTCCTCCAATAATAGTCTAGGAGTGCCATCTCTTGATGAGGCCATTGCAAACCTTGTTGTGGTTCTATCAAAGCTCAATGACTTGAGCTTGTTTTTCAGTATTGTTGGGGAGCCAAACACCTCTATTGAGTTTCTTGGCTTCTCAGCTTCTACTACTTCATCTAGTTGTTGTTGTTGCATTTTTGTGACAAGAATATGGTTTTGGTTTCCTGAGGCAGAACTCAAGGATGAGAATGCCAAGCTGCTTTTTTGCCTATTCCCAAAAGTACCCTCTTGCGTTTGGAAGTAAACATTGTTGATTTTCAAGAGTTCTGCATTAGGCTTGCTTATTTTGATTGAATGGCTAGCATCAAGAGCAGCAATATCCACAAGCTTTCTTCTAGTTTTTTTGTCATGAACTGCACCATAAGTGGCAGGTTTGCTGAAACTGATTTCACCTGCATCAACAGAATCCTTGTCAGAACAAGAGCATTTGAAGCTAAGGCCAGCTAGCACACTCTTGGCTTGATGACCCTTCTTGTTGTTGTCCTTTTTGTTTCTTAAAGAATTCCTCATCATCATTCCACTTTGAAGTAGTGCACTTTGGCTGTTGCAAGTTGTTGATTCAGATCGAATGCTTGGAGTTCCATAAGGAAGTCCGTGCTTTCTAGTTGCTATTATAGCCATTGGTTCATCTCTCTGGCGGTGCAGGTACTTTGGAGTGGCTATGCTGCTGGTGGTAGATCTTGGGGTCTCAACTTCCACATTGAAGTATTTTTCAGCACCAAACACTCCTATTTCTCCATTTTCTTCTTTCTTTTCTAGCTTTTGAAGAGGGGACTTCAAAGGGTTAAGCTTTTGGCTTGGTTCACCAAGCCTTCCTACAATAGTGGTCCCTTCATTGTTGCCATTCAAATATGGAGAGAAAGTGGCATCATAGAGGTGATTATTGTTGCTGTCATCATAGTTGAAAGTATGCAACTGATGATAGAAGTTGCTGTTGGTTGTGGATGATATGGTATTAACCATAGTTGAAGGAAATCAAATTTGTTGGTAAAAGCCAAAAGAGAAAAATATAGCCAAATTGGAGATAGCTAGGTTAATAGAATAGGCAAGAGGAACAAATTATAGGCAAAATAAAAATGAAGGAAAAGACCAACAACACATGGGAATAAAACAATTGATGATTAAGTGAAAGTTAGCATAAAAAGGGCTTAAAAAATATGGAACAATTCCCTAGGTGCTTGAGGATCAAGGTTGAGAGAGGAAAAGAAAATGGATGAAAAGCGATAGTGTGAGATGAAGGGTTGAATATGCAAAATGGATGCCTTTCCAATTTAGGAGTGGCTCTATTTGTAGGAAAGTGGAATATGCAAAATGTCACGTAGTAGGGTCATGTGTTAGTAGCTGACCTGTCACTTCAGCCATAGTTTTCACGCGGAAATTACTTTCAATTCAGACACAACTATTTTTTTATTGGAGAAAAAAGAATATATATATATATATATATATATATATATATATATATATATATATATATATATATATATAAAGGGATTGGAAGAGAAAAGAATGTTAAGATAAGTATCTAACTGAGAGAAATAAAATAAATATTATAAGAAATATTTTGTGGATTATAATTAGTTTAGTTCGTTAAATAACATAGAAAGCAAATAATATTAATTAACATCTAGGAGGCTATTTGTTTTCATGGAAAATCATTTTTATTTTTAAAGAAATAGCTTTCAAAAAATTTAGTGCGCTAAATATTTTCAAAATAATCAAACAAAAAAATCAAATTTCTGATTATATTGAGAAATATTTTATTTTGCTAAAAATGTATAATTGTAGCTAATTTTCAAATTAAATAAAAAAAATACTTTCAACAATTATAATCAAACAAAAATATCTTTCACTTTAATATAATTTTAAAAACTAAATAACTTTCCAAACATAATTAAAAAAAATTAAGTTTAAACAAATAAGTCTTTTATTTCTTATAAAAATTATACTATTTTTATTCATAATTTTAATAATAAATTTTAGAATTTATTTTTTATTTTCCTATCATATTATTTATCTTATTTTATACTTCCCTTCGTTTTCTATTTATCTTAACTGTAAAAAAAAATCTGTTAAAAAAACTGTAAAACAAATTATACAAAATTAAAGTTTCGTTGAAGTAGGATATTTCTCTTCTTAATGATTTGTCTCTTTACGGGAGAAAATAAGGATAACAACTATTGAATAGAAACTGATCAATACCCACTCTGATCACCTAATTTGTACTCCCATCACCTTAATTGTACTGATTTTTCCTTTTCGTTGTTGGAAAATAGTGCAAGGCTGTAAGGGATTACTTCATTCTACATGTTTTTCAAGGACATTTTTTTTATCATCATAGCCAATCTTACTCAAAACAGATAAAACTATTATAAATAAAAAAACTTCATTTCAAAACCATCAACTAAGGATCCGTTTAGAGTGCTTTTTAGTTTTGAGTTTCAAAATTTTAAAAATTAATATTCAATTTTTAGTTTGTTTCAAAAAATAATTAAACCAAATCTAAAAAATATGATTAATTTTAAATAAACTCATTTTAAAAGTTTCTTATCATATTAAAATTAGTTTAAAAGTATTTTTAGATAGTGATGATAAGTGTAATGATGGTAATGTCAGTAACAACGATAGAAATATAAGTGGTGATCACAATTGTAGTGACATTGGTGGTGGTGGTGATTCAGGAGGTGCTGCAATGACAATATAGTGGTGACAACATTGATGGTGGTTGAGGTGGTATTAGTGGTAATGATGGTGGTGACGACAGTGACCATGGTGAGGTGGTGGTGGTAATGTGGTGGTGTGGTAGTGATGGAGGTGGTATTATTAGTGGTGGTGACAATGACGGTGATAATGACATTGATGCCGATGGTGGTGGTGGTGGTGGCACTAAGTGATGTTGGTATGGTTGTGACGACATTGATGATGATTGTAATGACGATGACAATAATGATGACAAAGGTGGTGGTGATAATGATTCGTGACACTAATGATTGTGGTAGTGAAAGCAATGTTGGTGATGATGTTGGTGGCGATGGTGGTGGTAGTGATGTTAGTAGTCATGGTGGTGACAACCAATTATGATGGTGACAATGATGGTGATGACAACAATGATGTGATGGTGATATTGAGGAAGTGATACTAGTAGTAATGGTAGAGGCAGTGATAGCAACACAAAATATTATTGTCAAATGTGTGTTTTTCTAAACTAAATGTGTATTATATTTAATTTTATTTCTTACTTTTTTTCTTTCTAATATATCTCTTAATTTATTTTAAATTTTTATTATTTTAAAACATTCTTAATTATAATTTAATTTAACAACTTGGGGAAAAAAAATTCTTCCTTACTATCTCAAAACACTCTACTTTAAAAAATTAAAAAAAATTATCTTTCTTTTGTGAGTGAATAACTTTTTTTATCTTATTCGTTTATCTCCTTTAATTTATTATTAAATTGAATTTCAATATTTTTTAAAATAAATTATAAAATAGTTTTAAAATATATTAAAATAATAGTAGTTAAAATTATGAGTTGTGTAAATTAAATAGCTGAATCATTCTCACACCTAAACATGCAATAAATTTACTTTAAGGTGATGTTCGGAGAATTTTTTTTTCATGAACACTTATAAAAAAAGAAATTAATGTAGTCAAATAAATTAAACTTTTTTACAAATTGAAATTAACTTATATGTCTTGGCGTTTTCTTTTTGTATTGATATATCTAAGCTTTTAAAGAAGTTAATTAGGCGAGGAAACTTTTATAAAAATTAAAATATATAAGTTATTTTTAACTTACACGAAAAGATCAAATTATTCTATTTTCTTATATATTTATGAAAAAAAAATCAAAGAAGACCTGAATAATTCTTTCTTTCTTTGAAAAAAAAATGTTTTTTGGTTATATTAGTAGTAATTAGAATGCGAACAAAGTATGAGCTGGCTGCTAGCAATACACCAACAACTCATATATTTTTTATGCATGGAATGCCAAAAGCCACAAAATATTTGGTAACAATGAATAGACAAAGTTTGTGGCTGGGATCCTTACACGATCTCTTTTTAATCATTTGAATTAAAAGCCAAAAAATTCACTTCAGGACTACATGAATATCTCCACCTTAACGAACATATTAGAATCCTTATTATTTGGAAAGATAAATTAACTCCAATTAATTCTTCGAGTTAGAGGAAGTAAAATTATGTCTGTGTCATTTTTTTTTCATAAGATAAAATTCAAGACGTTCCTAACAAAGAAAAACAAATTAAATCTTAATCGATCGCTTAAGTCAGCAAACATCAACATTATATTATTTATTTGATTAATAGATATGTTGTACACTTAATATTGACTAGTTTAACAATGATAAATAAATAAGTTTTTTTCTTAAATTCTAAATATAATTAAAATTAATCATTAATTAGAGGAATGAGTCTTGGGTTATGTTTGACAAAATATTTCAACTAATTGAAAGGTTTATTTAGTTGCTCGGAAAATTCTTTTTTTTTTAATAATTTAGTATTTTTTTTAAATGTTAACTTCTAATTTTTTATATTTTCTTTTTTATCTATAATATATTTATTGAATTTTCTAATCATATTTTTAAATAAATCATGATTTTATTTCTTTTTTTGACATTTTACGTTTTCCAGTTATTTCAACTAATTTTTACTGAACAATTATACTTTAATTAGTTAATTTTTCAACTATCAGCTTCTAATCTTTAACTAGTTTTTTAACTAGTTTTACTGAACATGACCTTAGAAAAAAAGTATCAAAGAGAGTATCACTAACATTTTTCAATTAATTAATCACATAGTATATGTCTAAATTTAAGACAACTAGTAATTAAAGGAGAGAAAAAATGAGTATTATTTAACTACTACTCAAACTTTACATTTTTAAAAATAAACCCTAAAATTCATTTCATCCTATCTAATCCTTAAATTACAAACATTCATCTGATAGTACATCTATAACATTGTCCATCAATCTTGGCCTCCTAGGGTGTATAGTTAGACTCATTTAAGTCTCTTCAGCTTAAAGGGGACTACATCAAGGGGATCCATTGGCTCATTTTCTTTTCTTGGTTGTGACGGAAGGATTGAATGACTTGATGAGAGAAGCTAAAGGGAGGAACTTTGTTTGGGATATTTGGTTGGCAACAATGAGTGTGAAATTAGTCTGTTATAATATTTAAATAAGTCAATAACATAATCTTTGTTGGAGATGTGAATGAGAAATTTGCTCAAATTAGTCCATTTTTTTACAATTTTTACTATTAAAGTTGTTTTTATATTGTTTGAACTAATCTTCAAACTAAGGATGAACTTTCACAAGAGTAGCTTTGGGACGATTGGAGTGGACAGAGGTGTGGTGGAGAGGTATGCTAGCATGTTGAATTGTAGAATTCTTTCTATCCCTTTTGTTTAATTAGGATTACCCATTGAGGCTAACCCTAAGAAAATGGGGATGTGATAACATGTTATTTATAAATTTGAAATATTGGCTATTTGGAAACACAAACACGTATCTTTTGTAGGGAGGGTGTGTCTTATAAATTCAAACATACCTTCTTTATCCTTTTTTATCTTTCTTTCTTCAAAATTCCTAAGGAAGTTTGTTCGTAACTTGTGGGGATTCAAAGGAGATTTTTGTGGGACAAGTATGACGATAACAAAAAAATTGCATGGGTGAAGTGGGAGAATAATTGTCAATGGAAGAAGTTGGGAGTCCTAGGAGTGAAAGATATTTTGTTGTTTAATAAAGCTCTTTTGGGCAAGTGGCTCTTCTTTGGGGAGTATGTGGTAGAGAGATTTGAAAAAGATGTGTGTGGGATTCACTAAAGAAAATTGGTTTGATAGAGGGATCCAATGGAAAGTTTGTGTGGGGTATAAGATTAAATTTTGGGTAGATGAGTGGGTGGAGAGGGAATGCTTGACACTTATTTTCAAGATTATTCCTCATTTTGAAACAAAAGAAGGAGGTTGTCGGGAATATGGAGTTTTGGAGGAAAAATTGTTGGTATTGGGATTTGGGGTGGAGAAGAGATACTTTTAAGTGGGAGGGTGAGCTTATTTTAAAACTAAAACTTCTTTTGCAAATGTAAAGTTCACAAAGAGGAAATTGACTTTGGATTTGGTTGGATAGCCCATCGGGTGAGTATTCTTCAAAATCAGTTTACTTATCACATTCCAAGTAGATGGATCAATGGATACAAATAACATTTTTGTGGAGGTATGGCGGTTGAAGATTCAAAACAAAGTTGTGTGTCTAATAAGGAGAGCTTTCAAGGATAATTACCTACTAAAGACAACTTTATGTCCTCTTTGCCATCAACCGGGTGAATCCCTATACCATATTTTCTTATATAATGTTGTCATGAAGGTTTGGTACGAATGTTATAGGCGAATCTCTCTAGATTTTGTTATTGTTATACACGATTTGCTATATCACCATTTGTTATTATCTGTCACAATTATTATCTCTATCATCAAATAACCACTTGTCATCGCCACCATTGTTCATTAACAGTTATTGTTAGAATAATTGATATCATTGTCATCACGATTGACTATCGCCACCACTATGATTACTACCATGAGTCATCTTTGTCATTATAACTATCATTGTATTTTCTTGTGTTGTCACTCCACATCCATTGTGGCCAATTAACTATAATAATCATTATATTAACTAACCCAACTAAAAAAGATGTAGCCACTAGTGAGTGATTTGTATAGTTTAGATTTAAACTTTATTAGTATTAAAACTTGAAAACAAAAACTCAAAATTGATTAAATTCATATTTATTCATCCGTTTTCGCCTCATTTTTTTTTTCAGTTTTTTATATCTAGTTTGATTTTGATGGACTAATAATCTTCCCTACAATGAAAAGAGTAGGAATGCGAAAAAACTGAAGATCCATTCATGCTTAACTCGAATTTTGAAGTAGTTTAAGTTCATATAGTTTTTTTAATTTAAATCAACGATGTTAAATCTTTATTTTCTCACTTATTCGGTTGGAGAAGTTAAGTCTGGAATTGAAACCACTAAAAGCAAATATGTTCGATGCCAGAAGCAAATATATTAATTACCTGGAACTCAAGCATTCACCCCAATGAGACAACAAATGTTGACAAATCCACATTGTTTGTTTTGTCACATTCTAAGCAAAAATCAAATCAAGGGAGGAAAAGAAAGAGGTTTTGCCTACCAAGAAAAGGTGGTTGGTCCTTCATTTAAATAAACCATGTTTAAGCATAAACTAGACAAGTTTGCGAGCTGCTTGATTTGTTATTAGCTAGCAACTATAAATTAAACACCTAGTGGTGGGTTCCTTCGTTTAAATAAAAATTCAAATGGTGGTGGTGGGGTTCATGATATAGTTTCCAATTACTTTATTCAAACTGTGGTAGGGCGATTGTAAAGTAAGTAATGAATGTGATTTGACGTGTGATAGAAAATAAGTTGATAACAAAGTTGACAAATTTGTGACACATGATATATTTATTAGCATAGCACATCATGCCTAAACCTAAACTAGTACAAATTCAAGTGTGGTTTATTAGATAAGTGTTGTTTGTTAACTACTGAGCTTTAACTTAAATCTAGAATTAATTTCCCTTTCATATCTAATTAAGCATTTATTTCTTAGTGTTGTAAACCCTTGATATTGTGCTCAATTTATTCTGTATGCATATATAGATTTGAACACAGCACGAGGAGTTTTTACAACAACAGTCACTTAGCATGTTCATCAACTACTTATACTTTGCTTACAAGTATAAACTAATTATAATATTTTCTTATTTTTTTATAACTTCATAAAAAATATTGGATCTAATATAAAAGTGTATGGCTAATAATTTTTTATTAGAACAATATTAGAATACCTTTTGTACATAATTAAAATAATAAGTATAAAAAAAATAAAAGTACTAATATTTTTAACTGAAAACATGTATTTATGTATGTACTTAAAACTTAATGAATATAGCATTTTTATTAATATTTTTTATGCTTATTAAGCATTTATTTAAGTATTAACGATTTTATATTATGAATATAAATGTATTATAATAACTAAAATATTTTTTCTATAATTAAATTAAAAGTAATGTAATATAATCATAATATTATATCGTGAAACGTGTACTTTAAAAGCACGCATTAATCTTTTTCTTTTTTTATCAGTGACTTTTGAACAAAATAATATTTAATTAAATTATTTTTATCTTTTAAAAATATTATTGTAAAATAATTTAGATGCTTATAAACATTTTATTTTTTGTATTTAGTAAATTATTTGTAATTAAAAATTATAATTTTTATTAATTAAATAAGTTCATGTCATATATAATAAAAAGAAGAAACACGAAAAAGGAAAAAATAAAAAGCAAAGCAAAAAGAAAAGAGTGAAAGGTGGGAGGTTAAAAAGAAGTAATTTTAATAGTGATTGCTTTTCATATGTTGTAATAGACAACATTAGTGCAATAAGTTATCTTAATATATTATTCTTCAAAAGTTTATCATCATTAAATCAAATATAATTACCACAAAGCAATTGGGTCATGGCGTCATTGTCAAGCAAGCGAGATTTTTAAGTATAGTGATTGCATGGGAGACACAAAGGTGAGGATTAGGCCATTTGTGTTCACGAATTTGCCTCGGTATTTTTGGAACAAAATAGTCTGAAAATTGAATGGCTCTAATTTATGGTTAGGAGATGGGGGTGTTCTAATTCAGTATGCTTTGAGGGAGTTTTGTCTATAATGTTGTGGAGGAGATTATTATTGCTAGTCAATTGCTGCATTAGAGTTTTGTTCAATACTTTGTTAGTTGTTGCATTGGCATTTGGACTCAGGCCAAATTATGAGATAAAATTATGTGCAATATGCATGCTGCAGACTGCAGTTGGTTGACTTTTGTGGTTGGATTTCGGTGTAATTTGTCACAATAAGAGCATATCCAGTGAAGGTATTTTCATGATTTTTTAAGTTAAGAAACGGTTTCTTGTGAATTCTTCTGCATTCGAACATAATGACCTGACAAAGTGGGTTCCTTAGTTGCTAAGGATAGTTTCTTATATAAAAAATTCTAATGTTTGAATTTCTTGTAATTTTTTTACGATTTCTTGTATTGGAGTAAAATTTTACATGAGTTTTTTATGAATGATATGGCACTGTGAAAACCACAAAAAGTGATGCTCCAAGAGCATTTTGGCATCACAATGTTTGGCAAGGGGTATTGTGGCACATTACATTTCTTTTGGCAAGTGATATTATTGACGTAAGAATATCATGTGTCAAAAGTCACAACGGCTTTGTATTGACATGCTTGGTCAGGGGTTGCTGTAGCCAATTTGATTTGGATGTACTACACTTGGTCATATATGGTATATTTTTCATTTGGCCATCTTACTATTAAACAGGGGAGTTGATAGTGGGTTTTTTGGGTGTCATATTTGTAATGTTGTCTTGAATTGCGTACATCTCGTACTCAATTCATGTTTTGATTCATTGATGAATTTTTGGCTTACAGAGAAAATATATAAGAATTTTTTACTCAATATTCTATGTGTAAATGAGTGCACAAGCACATAAGCATCAATATTAAATATTAGTTGAAATTTATAGGGGTTTCATATTTATTATCTCCAAAATATGGGGAAATTTTAATATGGTTCACGATATTTATATTCAGGTGATTAATTTTTGTCTTGATTAAAAAAATAAATTTACAAATTGTAAATATTAAGATTATAAGAAAGTTAACCATAGAAATAACAAATAATATGAATTGAAGCTTTTTTTATCGATAGGAATTAAAAATGGTATAATGAGATTTATAACATTTACCATCTTACTTAACTAGTTGAATTAGACATTTTTAGTATATGAATTAGAGTTTAATAGATATGTATTATTTTTGTTTTAAAGGAAAGATATGCATTGTTAGTATAAACGTTTTTAAATTATCAATCAATTAAAAATTATTAATATGAAATTTAAGGAAATCATTATAAAATTTAATATAAAAACATATAACTTGTTTGTATATATATTAAGTTAATAAATTGTTGTAAACTTTAGGATAATAAGAAATAGTTTTTAGTATTTATTATCGTAAATATGAGATGTATTTATACCATAACCTATTAGTTCTATTTTTATCTTTTCTTAATGTTATAATACATAAACTAAAGTATATAATAATATCTTCATTTGTATTAAAATTTTATTGTCATATATCTTTCATCTTTTCCATGTGTGTTATCATTCTTGTTAATTAATTTCTCTTTAATTTATTCTTTAATATTTCCTCTACTATAACTATTTAAAATATATAATCAAGAATAAATAAAAAAAGATATAACTAAAAATAATAAATATATTAATTAACTTTTGAGCAAATTTCAGCTGCATTCCTCGAGATTTAGTGTAATTACAAAAAAAAAAAAAAAAACCTCATATTTTTGTACCATTACTTTTGTCTCCATTGTGGGGATGTTACTACATGTTTGAGGGAGCGTCCCATAAGTGTAATGTTTTCAAACTCAAGGAAGAATTAATATAAGAAAAAAAAAATAATAATAAAATTATATGTAATTACATCAAATCAGTGTTGTAATTTATTCCTGACGTTTTTTTCTGCAAAATGAAGAGAAACTTTAAGTACGACTAATCTCCAAACCAAGAATTAATATCATAATCGACCCAAATGATCAAAGCTTGTAAGATAACTAGAAATCCCACCAAAGAGCCAAATGCCATAATTAGGATGGCTAAAAAAAATGAAGTGTCCACAATACAATGAAATACATTGGGCCAATAGAGATTACAACTCAATTAAGAATAATAATAAAAAAAGAACTTTTTCGGTGTACAAATTAAAACATTTAAATAAGGAATATAATATAATTAATTAACAAAGGAGAGAGACCGTGTTTTCTTCGGAATGTAGTAATGTCCAAGATAACTAACTAAGACCAAAAAATGGCAAGTGGCATGCATAAACCTTAAGCATAGCTTTGTAGCTTTCTTCATCAATAAATTAACAACATAGGAAACCTTAGGTAAGTGACAATCGTGCAAAACTCCATCAAACCCCTCTTCTGTGCCACAGTTGCAAATTGCAATGACCAATTGAGCCACAATATGAATTCTGTGAAGATCGTATAGAGAAATGTACTGGCAGCCAAAGGCCAAGCCAGTTCTTCAACTTTGATATAGTGGCTTATTGTGTTGATGTGGAATTAGTAACCCAATACTGCTTGACAGCAACAAGCACCTTCTCAGGAACAAGAGGACCATCCTCATGGTCAACCATTTTAGTGTCCCATCTCATTCCTCCAACTATTTTCTTTACCTTAATTAGCACATCTACTTCGTCGCGGAATATGACAGCACCTTCTGGTCGCAAAATCCGGTCCATCTCCAGAAGTATATCTTCGGCCTTGCATCTGGCATTTAATTGTCATACACACACTTGAGGCACAGAAAATGAACATACAATTGCTATAAAAGGAAACTCAACTAAATAACAAGTGTCTCTGCTAAATCCAAATATGTTATAATCTTCAATTACAGGATCTAGTCAACATTAGCTCATGATTTTTTAGGTGAACATGAAGTATCTCCTAGCCAAGAGTCAAATACTGATCCTTCAAGGTACTGAAATCCATTTAAGAGGTTGATCTTTTTTAATAAATATTATTCTATATAGACCTAAGAACTGAACTCCTTGACCACATGTTTAAGCAACATGGTTATCTAACAACCATACCATACCATGTTGATAACATTAGCTCTTCATGAGGCCTATTTAACTTCTAAGACATCCAATAACCCATTTTTCAGGTGTAAAATTGACTTCTGAATGAAAAAAAAAATACATACATACATACATACATACATACATACATACATACATACATACATACATACATACAAATAGTTATAGAACTATCACTATAAGATGTTATCGCCACCTGATTCCCCACACAGCATCATAAAATATCAAACAAGTTGTGCAGAACTTAGAAACAATGTCATGACAATATATAATCTAGTTTCACATACTGGTTACTTGCAAGAATCATTATTTCTACAATGATAGGATTTAGAGCCCGAAATAGACACAATCAAGCACAGAAGTGTTTTTATTTTTTAACCATATAGTAGTTAGGCTCAACACGAGGTCACTGCTTCAATGCAACAGGTGAAGTTATTTTACCAATTTTTGAGGTCAAATCATCTAAACTATAATCACAAGCTAATCAATCAGGCCATAAACGGGATGAAGAAGTGAATTCAGTTTCAATTATAAGTTAACAAGACAAATTGTTTAATCGTGACCAAAGAAAAACCTACTTATCCTTGTACAGACTAAAGACACCATGGGCGTGAATAAGGTCATATGTCCTTGGATATGTTGAAAAGGCTTCACACCTGGATGAAAAGGAAAAAAGGGGAAAATTTGTGACAAAACTGACTATTAAATTTACAAACTATGGTTAGACACAATTGAATACAGAAAAACACAGTTTATTGCATTGACAGACTTCTTCACCCCATAAGAGGTAATTGAGAAATTATTAAATAATAGTACGTGATTTGTTTAGTCATAAATTGTATTTCAATACTTTAGATTAAGAGCTGACATAAACAAAATAGGATCTACAAATTATGAAACCATACCAATCATGATAGATGCCAATAAGTCCTCGCTCGTATATCACACCCAGTGTATTCGCCTCAGCTATAGTAGGCACAACATTCATGACCCATAACTTTGAAGAATGAATAGCTGCTGCAAAACTACCCAATCCAGCATTCATATCCATAATGTTGCGATACCTTCCCGAGTCCAACAGTCTATTAGTTTTCTTGTAAGCTTTTACGTGTTTTTTCCACTTTTTGTTATCATCCTGGTATGTCTCAGAGGAAACTCCAGGAACTAAGCCACTAGCAATTCTGGGAGGAATGGCATATAGCCTGCTTGGAAATGGTTTAAGATTCCCGCCAGTAACTTTAGGAGTGGGAGTAATGCAGGCCTCCATTTTCTTATACCTATAGCCACAGAACAAAGCCATTCCAACTCAGTACACTACTTATTTCTGAACAAAGTCAAGCGTTGCTCACATTTATAGGATTTTCAAAATTAAGATAGACAATAACAAAATATGTAAGATGTGTTAATATCAACTAGACAATATCATCTCTTTATCCCACCACTATAGTTTTCATGTATACAATTATACAAACATGAACATGTATGTTTGTTGTATGACTAGTAGAAACAAATAAAGGAAATATCAATAATGAACCATTAAAATGTAAAATTATATAACTAATAAGGGAGCATACATACCAGACATCATCGGCATCTGAGGACTCGCAAAATTCCACACTAGAATCATCTTTTCTCCTTTGACATGATTCAGAGTCTACAACCTTTTGCCAAATGGCCATTTCAGCCTTCTCTGACCTCTTCTCCCAGCAAAGTTGCTTAGCAGTCTCTTCAATCTTTCTTTGCTCTTCCTCAAGTTCTTCCTTAGGTCTCAGCCAGGATTTGTAGTTAGCCTTCCAATTGATTGGAGGACCCGAAAGCACCCAATAACCACCAGGCCTTAGAACTCGATCAACTTCCATCATATAAATTCCATCTGCAAATGAAAAACCCAAAATGCAATTTTAAACAGCTGCTATCAGAAATAAAACAATACAAGTAGACATATCAATTATCAAATAGAAGCAGGAGAAACAAGAACGAACAGGAAAACAGTGCTTTCTAATTATTTACAACAAGTAGATCATAGATTAGAAGCTAGTGTTGAAAGTGAAGTTCTTACTATTTGCTCCCCAAGGAATCAAACAGCGAGAACAATGAGCCATATCAAAGGCTCTAGAAGGATAAGGCAACTTTATGGACCCCAAAACACCAACAATAGCAGGGACACCCCTTTCAAGAGCAAACTGTACTTGTGCTTCATGATTGTCCCTTGGTGCAAACGACATGGCAATAACATTTCTGCTCCAAAGATATGCACCCCAACTCGCAACCTGAGAAAACAACCTGACATGAGAATATATTGCTAAAAACTAATGAAGCAAGCATGAAGCTAACTATCAGATAGCATATACAAGAACAACAACGGAGATTTGACAAAATTCATCTGAAATTAAAGATGGCAAACATACCCCACAACCAGTGTCTAGTGCTGTCCTCACTGTTCCATTTGTTATAGGTATCACAGATGCAATTTGATCAATATATTTATCAGCACCTTGAGGAAATTGGGTTCCGCCACCAGGGAATTTGAACACATTTCCCTCGTATTGGATCCAATTCTGAATAGCCTTCTCAACTGTAAGGCTCTTGTAGGGAGCATTAGCATACGGAACATAATCACGGCTCTTCGGCCATGGAAATGGTGTTACATACCCCTTGGGTGCAGGGATCATACACTGCAACTTCTCTTCTTCTGGGGGGCAGTGTCTCTCTCTATAGACCATGTTTTCTCTAGGAAAGGTCATGGCACGCTTTTGATCTTGACAGGGAGTGTAATCGGTATAGCGAGCAGCACATGGCTCAAATACCTTAGGCTTTGAATCAGCTTCATCAAATTCGTTAACTTCTCCACCATGGTGGGAATCAAAACTTAAATTTGGAACTATATTACATTCTGTGTTAGTCTTAGTAATCTCCAATGCTATGCTATCTCCCTTTCCGAAACCACTTCTCTGCCACGCACCTAAAATATAGAAGAAACAGCACAGACCAACTACTATAAAGATCTGCACAGAACTTCTAGTCCTACCATCAGCTGAACTTGGTTTTGCCATCTAGAACCTGAAAAGGGTCAATTCTTATTCAGAACTACAACACCAAGGCTGTAATCCACAACATCCACTCAAGATCTGGCATAAAAATCTCATGTCAAAGCAAGATACTTGCTTATAATGAAGAAAACAGACAACTTGCAAATTTATGATACATATTAAAGAATAATCCAACTCTTGACCATTAAATCATCAGCCATCACTTAATTAACATTGAAAGTATAAAGCTTTCCAATTTCCATAATTGACAAAATTCAGGTCAATTTACTTTCAACCACCTTTAATTAGTCGGTGATATACAATAAGAGTTATCAAAGAAAAGAAAAAGATAGTTGTGAAACAAGTTTCAGATCTGCTCAAAAGTCTCAAGCTTAAGCTCCATAAGTTTCACGTTATTTCTTTTGGCTTTCCGACAAGGAAAACATAAGCATTTAAACACTATCCAAAACAACCCAAAACGTTAGGAAAACATAAAGACATCTTAACTAACCCAGTAGGTGAAAGGAACACGAACTTTAACTACCTACTTATGAAGAAAACACACGCAAGTTCCACAAAAGACCAAATTAAGAGCTATAAACGAATACCCACGAAAGCTAAGTAAAGAAACACAACTTCAGCTAAGTAATGAAGCATAAAAGACCGAACCTTGGATCCCAAGAAGAAAGGAAGAGAATTCAAAAAGACATAGACAAGAAAAAGAAGAAGAAAGGAAGAAATTTTAGATGATGGGTCGAAAGTTGAGATCTCTTACGGACCATATGAAGGTGGGGCTTGAACACTGGTTTGGAGATCTGGGATTCCCAAGAGAGAGGAGTTAAAGAAAGAGAAAAAAATTGACAAATGTTTTTTTTTTTTTTCTGAGCACCAAACAATGATGAATTAGCCTTATCCTTGATGTAATAATAAGTGAGAGAGAGTCAATAAAATCTACCAACTAGCTAGCAATGATATAAAAAAGCATATGTACTACTTTCTGAAATATGGAATATGAGGAAAAATTCTGGTTAGTTTGTTTTAGTTTAATTATTAGTAATTTCCATTTTGATTTCAAATATGAGGTTGTTTTTTTTTTCGACAGATTGTGTTAAATATTTAGAGAAAAATTGTCTTCTTTTTTAAAAGTTTAAGAGTTATGTGATATCATTTTATTTAAGATATATATTAACGTGATTATATATTTAAAATTTAAATTTGAGATTATTGTTAAATTAGACTAATTTTATGTTAATTGATGTATGTTTTCGTATTTATAATATTATTTGTAACAGGCTTATTAGTCCTAAAAAAAATTATCAGCATTAATAATATTACTTTTGATCTTATAAATAAGAAATAATTATTTAATTTATTAAGACCAATAAAATTAATCAAATTAATTAATTTATCATAAATTTTAATTTTATTTCAAGATTACTTATGACATTAAATAATTTAAAATATGATTATTTTTAAAAGATAATTTTCAACCAATGAGTATTTCTTATTTTATTAATAACTCAGTAATGCACTCAATGGGAGGAAGAAAGTTATCATTAGGAGTAAAAAAATTAATAATAAATTAATCTATTGTTTGTTATGATTAAAAAAAATTATTAACTTTTGTTTTTTATATATAAGATTGGAGGTAATATTATTTTTCCAAAATAATACACATGGTCTCAAGAAAATAAAGAAAGAAAAGTGGAAAAAATGAAAAAGAAAAAGCGACCAAACTATGTGTTCTGCGGGGAAATTATTTGATGATAGTCTTATAAGCACGAATAAGATTATTTTTCTAAATAATACATGTGGCCTCAAGTAAGCAAAAAAGAAAAAGCTACCAATCCATGTGTTCTGCTGGGAAATCTGAGACTGTATGCACTTTTTCTTTATTTATTTATTTATTTATTTTATTCCTTGCTCTCCCCCTTCTGTTTATTCCTTGGAAGAGATTGGTGCATGTTAAGTTTAGTTTAGCCTGTTTAGGATATCTTAAAATACAAATCACGCGTTTGCTGGTTAAATAATAGGAAATAAATATATAATAAGTTTTTTTTTAAAGTAATAATAAGTTAATTGATATTCGAAGAGTCAGATGAAAAGTAAAATATTAATTTTGAGTTTAAAGTTGAAATCAGTTAGAGTTAATTTATTAAGCTAAAAGTTTTCATTTTGCAGTTATTCTCTTCATTTTCATTATCAATAATATTATCTTTTGCATTTCCAAAAAAATTGCAGTTATTTTAATTCAATTGTGTGCAGTTGAAAATTATTTAAATTTATGCATTTAGGACAATTTTTAATTGATTTTATTAAATCATTTTTAAAATTAAATATTTTAAAACTGTTCTTTATTAAACATATCAGTTGGATTTGGGGTGAATTTAATTTAATTTGTTTTTAGTTTTAATTGTTTGAATTAACAATTATATATTTGTTTATTTATTTGAATTAACAAATTTATATTTATTCATATGTACATTTTACTGATTTATGATTAAGGATTAAAACCTATTACCAATTAAATAATTATTTAAGCATATTTAAAAGAGTATTATCATATATATTCAAATGTCTGTCGTTAAGAATGATTGGAAGGTTATAATTTGTACGACAATCTCACAATAACATAGCCAAAGTTACAATTAAATGTGTTTTGGGAAGATAATATGACGATTAATTACTTAATCAACTTAGAGTGTGTCATAGACCATCTGAGTTGCTATGTTCTTGAGCATCCATATTGTTTCTTCTTCTTGGTCATGTGAGACAAAATTATTATAGGTTTTTTCTTCTTATAAAACGTTAAAAAATAATATAATAAGAATATTGTAATTCATTTTCAGTTTAAATTTATGATTAGGGATTAAAACTATTTAAGTGTATTTAAAAGAGTATTATTGTATATATTCAAATGCCCATCTCATTGAGAAAGATTGGAAGGTTATAACTAGTACACTAATCTCACAATGACATGGCCAAAGTTACAATTAAATGTGTTTTGGGAAGATAATCTGATGATTATTTAGCCAGAAAAGAGTGCCATGGACCGTCTTAGCTATATATTGTGCCCTGAGTATCCATATTTTTCTTCTTTTTGGTCTTGTGAGACAAAATTATATTAGATTTTTTCCTCTTATAACACGATAAAAATGTAATAATATTATTGTAATTCATTTTCAATTTAAGTCTGTGATTAAGGATTAAAAACCATTAAGTGTATTTAAAAGAGTATTCTCATATATATATATATATATATATATACAAATGCTCGTGGTTAAAAAAGATGGGAAGGTTGTAACTTGTACTGGAATGTCAAAATGACATGACCAAGTTATAATTAAATGTGTTTTAAGAAAATAATATGATGATTACTTAGTTAGCTTAGAGTGTCATGGACAGCCTCAACTGTGTCATTGAGCATCCATATTGTTTCTTCTTGGCCATGTGAGACAAAATTATTTTAAGTTTTTTACACGTTAAAAACATAAAGTAATAAGAGTATTATAATTCATTTTCAATTTTAATTTTATGTTAACAATGTTATGAAAGAAAAAAGATACGAAACTTAAATTAATAAAATGTATATAAATAATAAATAATATTATAGTTTAATTATTTTGTTCTTCTTATTATTATCGATCAATTTGTTTGAATTTAATGTATTTATCTAAATTACTTCTGTTTAAAAACATAATTTTTTATTTATTTTAAGAAGTAAATTTTATATTCTTAGAAAAAGTGTTTTTCTTAAAAAACATTTTTTTTATTTTAAATAAAAACACTGATAATATATGTTATAATAATTATGTTACGTTATATCTTTGATAACATGGTAAAAAATAACATAAAAAGATTTTAATATAAAAAAATATTACTCCGCCTATTCTAAAGATATTCTAGTTAAGAGATCAAGACGGAATGATTTTTAATAAATAAATAAATATTATGATGCACTTAATTTTAATATTTTATCATAGTTTTCAATGCATTTTAGTATAATTTTTTTTTATAGAATGCATTTTTGTATAATTGATAATAAAAGCTTTTATTTATTAATTCAAATTTAAACCTATATTATATTAAAATATGTATAGCATTCATATGTGTTACTTAATCACATTTCATTGATTTTTTATTTATTTATTTATTTATTACAACATATATGTCCTAATTGTACATTTAGTCTTAAAAGAAATTAAAATTAAAGGTGAAAATGAGATGGCCTTTGGACAGTTGGACTTACCTTATTGAAGTCACTGAACAGCTGCCAATTTTGATTGTGCGTGTGGGTCCTACACACTGTCAGTGCGAAAATCCAGCTAGGTATTTGTAATTGTAGGAGGACGCGTTGGGAAGACTTTTAGTATATGTAATATTAACATAAATATGACGAAATATTATTTACTGAATTAAAAATATTATTATTACTATAGATTTTTTTTAAAAAAAAAGATACTACTAGTATAAATTTAATAAATATAAATTACCTCAAATTGAATTAAAATAACTTAAAATACTGTATAAGCTGATCTCATATCCGAACTACATTAAATATAATTCCTGTATCTTAAATTCATCAAAATTAATTTCAAATGGATAACAGTTAGAAATTAAAGCAGAACATGACCAAACTAGTAACTAGTCCAAGTTAATGTCGCCAAAATTTGGCCCATAAGTTAATAATTGACATTTGGGTCATAATTAAGTTTGGTCTTAATTTCATCTAACATCAGATAATATTTTAAATTTTATAATTTTTATAAAATTATAAGAATTTATATTTTTTTATACTAATACAAAATTAAGAAGTATTTTACAAACTGTATGAATCTTTATAAAGACTGATAAATATAAAATTATGAAATTCAAAAACAATAATTCATGACTTAATGTAAGCAGGAAAAGGTAAAATAAAATGAAGATAAAATAAGCTGGAATGTTTATTGTCACTCTAATGTATCCATTACTACTCTTATTTAAATAATTTGATTTAGAAATCCCTTTTCTTTCTAATTAAATCATTTCTATTTAAAAAATCCTTTTTCTTCTTAATTAATCAAATAAATGGTAAGAATGTTATAGATTAAAATTGCTTATACTAGAGTGACAACAAACGTATAAAAGTGACAAATAAACATTTTCAAGCAACCCTAAGAAATTGGTAATTGTGCATATGACTTAGGATTTAAGGGAGAGATCAATCCTTGAGCTAAGACTTGGAGGAGGCACCGACAGGACAGCAAGAACAATAGAACATGATAGTATTTTATTGTAAAAGACAAAATACGAATCAAAGTTAGATCTAATCGCGCGAGTCCATAACAAATTTAGAACATAGATTTGTCTGGAGTTCACCCCTCGAATAATCTATTCCATATTTTATTCTTAAACCTTAACTATATAAAGCTAGGATGTTATTTGTTTACACTCAAAAAATCCCACTTTATTTTTATATAACAAAAAAATATCGTCCAATCAAGCTCAATTTTGAGATTTGTGGTAAAATTATTTTTCTAATCAATATCTGTGTTTATATATTTATGGCAATAAAAAAGTAATGTCCTGTTCTAGTTTATATATAAAAGAAATTATTTTTCACCGGAATCCAAATTCGTGTGTCCCTTCTCCATGCACAAAATTCGGGTGCACTGTATAGTCCCCCTACTAGTCCACCAGAGGGGAAGAATGAGAAATATTTTTCTTTCCAAATTTTCCCATGTGAACTCCTCTTCCCTTGCTTGTTAGTTTGTGCATTGTACAGGCCAAATGCTACCCACTTAGATTTTTTTTTCCTCTTAAGTAAATTACACTAATTACCATTAAGATTTCATAAAATTAAACACTCTTTTGTTGCTATAAATGTTTTACAAATATAGGAAAAAAACTATGTAATTTACTATTATTTTTTTCATTTCAACAATTGTCATGTAGTAACAATTCCCAACCATTAAGATTACTTAAGGTGAGTCAAATCATCAATCAATCTACTATACATTTGCAAATGCATTTAGAGGAAATTTTTGCGAAGTATCGCTCTCATTTTGTCTAGTGACTTTCTCTAGTGCAATATATTCGAAGTCAATCTTTTTATCCTTCTCAAAATAGAAACATTTCAAATTTTAAATGTCTAAACCTAAATATTTCGTTATACAACTTTTTTGTTTAAAAAAATTATTATTGGAATCTATTAAATTATTTGTACCTATAATAATAACCCATTAATAATAATATTTATTAACCTAAATTATTTGCAGGGATCAAGAATTCAAGGTTTTGTTTGTAAAGCTCTCATTTATATATGGGGACAAAATTTGGAGGAAGGTTCAATTTATTCCATCTGTGGGTTTACTCCTCATGATTTACGACGTACCTCTCATAAGTATAGAAACAATTTTCAATATGAAACAAAGGTTCTTAAGATTGATGCTAGAGTGTTGGGTGCAAATATGTTTTCATTGTTCCGTTTAGTCAGATTTTGGGTGGGGAGATTGATTTTGAAGTTCTGGTTGGTGAGTTTATCAACATTGTTTCGTTATCAACACTGTTTATATACAATTTTTTAATCTTATCTTTTGAATGATCGTGCTTAAAGATGTTATTGAATTATGAGTGGCTACGGAACTGAAAAGGAAAATGAGAAAAAATGGATTGAAGTCTAAACAAATGTTTCTTAAGTCATTGAGTTTTTTTGTACGGGCAAAAGATAGATTGCATTTTGTTGGAACCATACTTGAATGAGTTAAATACGTTCTCGGCTGTTGGGAAGACTGAAAATGTTGTTGTTGTCCAACTTGCGAAAGCTAGAACTTTCCAAGTTAAATTAAATTTGATAATGAGTTCAAATAATTGTTTTTTTTATTTTATTTTATGTATAATTAGTTTCGTTGTGTCATGTTTCTTTCGGATAGGTGATAATTGCTATGTATATTTAATTTGTACATTTAAATCATAGCAATTATCTAATTTCTTTTTTTTAATGCTTCTTTATGGCATTACTCAGTTTAGAATATGGTTTAAACCAGTAAAAATGGAAGTTTGTTTGGCAATGTTGACAATGATTGGGCTGGAAACCTTGATGACTGGAAGAGCACTATGTGATATGTTTTTTCCTTAGGCTCTAGCATGCTATGAAGCATCGACATGGACACTGGACACAACACGGACACGTGGACACTTGTAATGTCCAAAATATGGGTATTGTGTTGGTGTCGGACACTGACATGGACTCGTGTGGGACACCGAACACTACAAGAGGCTAGAGTATCCGTACTTCATAGCTAGTATGTTCTCTTGGAACTCAAAGAAGCAGGACATTGTAGCTCAATCTACTGTTGAAGCTGAATATGTAGCAGCAACGAACCAATCCATTTGGTTGAAGAAAATTATGTTTGATATGGCAATGGAGAAGCTGGACGCGACTCAGATTTATTGTGACCACAAATTAGCAATTGCCATTGCTGAAAATCCAGTTCAACCTGGAAAGACAAAGCACATTCAAGTAAAGTTTCATGTTGTTCATGAGGCCATAAAGAATTGTGAGATCAAGCTCATTCATTGTTTTTCTGATGATCAAGTTGTTGATATACTGACTAAAGCTCTTCCAAGAGCAAGATTTGAGAAGCTTAGAGATTTGCTTGGAGTGTCCATAAAAAATTTCAAGGAGTAGTGTTAATTTACTGAAATTTCTGATGTAGTTGCTGTATTTTCTGGTGTGCATTTATCATTATGCTTTATGCAGTGTAGTAAATGTGTATTCAGACTAAGTATGTTTACCTGTACCCTTTGGAGTGTGTTTTAAGTCTAGTAATTAAGATGAGCAGTTGGCTCATTAACTAGTTAGGTAGTAGAAGGCTATTGCTCTGTTTTTAGACAATATATATATTAGAAACAATGCAACTCAGTTGTTGTATCTATGAGAATATTTACGTTTTTGATCTAAACACTTATGCCAACAATTATGGATGATACTGATTAAACAACATTTGCTCTCTTTGATCGTGAAGCTATTGTGTTCTTTAACATATCATGTGTTGATATGCTTGATGATTTAGAGAAGATTTAACAACATTTGTATGCTTTATTTTTGGAATTTTTATTTGTATTCTTTAAAATTCTAATCAATAGAAACAACATTCCATTTTTTGTAGACTGGTGGAAATTCGTTGCCCAATAAGTTAACTGACATGGTTGACTAGGAATTCCTCTTCAAGATTGACTTTCGGAAACCTAAAAATCCTAAATTCCAGCCAATGTTTTGTGTTAATAAGATTTGCATGATGTTGGAATTATTTAATATTAATATAACTATCATTGAGTGATATTTTCATGAGGCAGCACAGGGAGAGCATGAGAAAGAACAGTAGATAAACCAAATTCGTGAATAACACAGTAAAAATATGGTCATTAAAAACTCTGTTGAAAATTGATTTATGTCATATTCAATTAATTGCTTTGGCTGACTATTTAACATTTGTGTCTAAAGAATTCAGTTTCAGAAAGGTTCAACTCTTTCGGGAAAACAATGGTTTCAGCATATGATATTTCTCAGGTTTAAACAAGAATAAAATACAGTCTTTGAAACTCTTATTGTATATATATATATATATATATATATATATATATATATATATATATTTTGCTTGTAACAACTAAAAGATCCAAATAATGGATGAATATATCTTTGAATCAAATGAGCAATTTGTTACATAATTTGTATGTATATCCTGTTACATATGCAGCTAACTATTTTATTAACTAAAACAAAACTTGATATGCAAGGTTGGAGATGTTGTTGACTATGAGTCCCTATGTGAATATTATTTATGTTATTAAATTATCGACAAATTAATTACATTAAACAATAAAGGAATATTATTCAACTATAAATAATGTAATTGGGAAAGAGAAATATCTCAAATATATTATCTCACATATGCATTTATTAAATTAGAAACGTAACATATTATTATATTATTTTAAACTAATTATTAATTAATTATATAAATAGGGTAATTAGAAATCATTATTAGCAGAAAAGGCATGCACGTCTCTTGATTTCCATCAATCAATAATTTAAATTTATTACCTCAATTAATGTATACATGCCCCTTCGATTTCAAGAGAGAATTTAACATTGAAATCTGAAGAGAAATTCGTGCCATTTTCTTTTTGTAATTGGAATCAAAAGAGATGACCCTTAGCCTATCTTATAAACTTACTAATAAGTTAATGCTAATGACTGATACACGTTTTCAATCTCTCTTATATCTTATTTTGCTGCAACAATGGAAATGGATATGCTTGCTGCCAACTACAAACTACCCCAAAGCGAAGCTCCTGTTAAAGTGTTAAGGCAACGTTCTCTTAATCATTTATATTTATTTTTTAAAAGACAATTTGATAAATAATTTTTATATAGCGAATGAAACACGATTCCTCCTTTTACTTAGCCTTTAAAATTGATTCTTTTTACTTGCTAATCAACCATATCAGTGCAACTACCAATATTTTATTTTACTATCATTCATTCAATCTTTTACTCTGTAATTTTTGCTACCAAATTAGTGTAATTTGTTTATATTTTTTCTCATAGGATATTACTTAGTGTCCAAAATATTTTTATTAGAGGTTCATAAATGATCTTCCTACAACTGTTTAGCTCATGGATCTAGAAGGAATCAATTTGAAATATATTTAATCAAACATGAGAGTAATGATTATTTTGAATATGGGTCAAACAACATTTTGAAGTTCTACAAAATTGATTTTGGTGCTTGGTTGGTAGTTAATTTTCTGTCATGTCCTTTAATCTCAACATGGTATCAGGGCCATGACATCCTTCATGAACAAAATTATCTTCCGCTGCCATGACAGAGTTTTTCTTCAATCTTTACCAGTTTTTATTTTCTTCTTACTACAATTATTTTTCCCACTAATCCAGTTCTTCCGATGCCACAAGAGTCTTTTCCTTCTTCTAATCTTTTGTTTGATGGAAATTGTCTCAGTTGGGCTAGTTTCTTAATCTTTTGGTCACGCTACCACCACCAGTTTCTATTGGATATTTGAAGTTGTTTAATGAGTATGGCTCTTGTTGAAGTTGTTACCTGAAGTTTGTCTATATATTCTTGATTTTGATAGGTTTAGTGGGTACTCACAAGGTGTTTGGTTTTGGTCCTCTTTGAAGATAACTTTTGTCCATGGTGATTAAGCACTATTCTTAGCTTCTGTTATGGATGGTTAAGTATTGAGATACTGTTTTGCTTTTGTCTTGAGTGGTTAAGCATTATGTTTGGCTTCTGTTCTTGATGGTTAAGTTTAATTGCTTCTGCCTCATGGTTATTAAGATTTCTTAGTGAATTTGAACTTCTATGAAGTGTTTAAACTTTGAGGTATAGTTTCTAGTTTGTGGTTAAGCTCTTGTTTTATGGCTTGATGGTCTCAGCTTCTGCCTTGTATGGTGGTTAAGCTTTTGATGTCTTTTTAGTCATTGTTTATCTTTTGTCAATGCCAATTGTAGGTCATGTTTTCACAGTCTTTGGGTCTCCCTCCATTGGCTCATTTGTTCTCCTAGATGCATTGGCCCTATCTTAGTCCCAGTTGCATTGATTGCATCCTTGTCCCAAATGCATTGGTTTAGTCCTTGTCCAAGATGCATTGGTTCGTCTTTGTCTCAGTTGCACTGGCCTTGTACATCTTTGATACACTGTTGTCATGGATATCAACTTATCTCAACTGTTTTCTGCAACTATCTAATGAATTTGAAGGATAATGTATTATAACAAGCTAAAAGTGTAGTAAGCTTTAGCTTGAGGGGGAGTGTTGGAAGTTGTGACTCGTCCACTCTTCCTTTGCTTGTTTCAACTCCTCTTGTGTTGATATCTGAGACTTTGATGTCCTTGCATTAATGTCATGGGTTTCGGTTTGCTCCCTCGCAACATCTGAGTTAGAAGAAGAATCTTTAGTTAATCTTCAATTTTTCAGTGTCGTACTCTGCACACTGGAGTCCTCTAGCTTGGAGATGTTTTCAATTTCTGATGTTTCAGTTATGTTTCAAGCTTAGAGCATTTTATTTGCATGCTCCAGTTTCAGATATGTTTTTCCTTTTACTAGCTTGTCTTTTTGTATCTATATATACAGTCTTTGAGTCAATGAATAAGAAAAAAAATGTACATAATTTTCAGTTATGTCCTTTAATCTCAACAGTTACACTTGAAGTACAAAGGGGAAGGACTTTTCAAAATGAAAGTCTTTGATATGGAATTGAAGGAAATCACTTACATAAGAACTTGGAAAAACATATTCTTCCTTGACATGCTTGACCAGGTATTTTTCCTTATAAACCACAACTCAATTTGTTTGTCATTTTATTTTCCAAACATATTTTATTCATTGTATGATTCTTATAGTGTAGTATTATAAAAGGACAATTGCAAACTGATTTTGATAATCATGTGGTCTAAGATTCCCCCGATTTTGGATGCATATGCATCATTATACTTACGATCATTCATTTTCTTATATTATGTTACAATTCTTATATTCTTATACATAAGGATTATATTGGAAGATATCCACTTTTAATTATTAACTTCTTCATTGTTTCTTGGTTACACAAAGTAGATATCTTTCGATGTAATGGTTATCATGAAATTAAATTGTTACAAAATTCAAAAGTTAATAAACTTAACAAATCCAAACCAGGTTTGTTATTAAAAACAACAAATATGCATTAATATAATCTCCAATTCTTCATTAATGAAGAATTTTAAAAAGGTTTCTCTTGATGACATCAATTTCAATGGATTTTCTTCCTTTCAGCTTGTTTGCTACACATAATTTTGTACAATCCTTCTTTAGATGACATTTTCCCTCTCGTGATTCCACATGTGAATTGTCTTCCTTGTTATCATGTATCTCCAAATTTTCCAAAGTATTTCCATAAATAAATTTAGTAACCATATTTGCTAGGAGATTCTATTAAAAAAAGGGCAGTAAACAATTTTTATTATAACTATAATGAAATAATAAAATGAAAATAAATTTAAATAATTTATCAAACCATCAGTCATAGTAAGAGGTTCAACATCAGTCATGTCTGCAGCAGGTTGAGGTTCATGTACCAAAGGAACATGAATATGTTCAACATTCAGCATGATAGCAACTCAAAGTCATGGTCTTTGAAAATCTTGATTCAAATACTTTTTGACAAATCTATAAGTTGTAACATCTCTCGTGTGCGTGACCTCCTTCAAGCTCAAATCCAATAATTTGATCTTAAAATCCCCCTCTTCTCGTAAATCATATGCACTAAAGCTCTGTATTCCATATTATAATGTTTCAGCACATTTTCAATTCCAAGTCTAAAAGAAGCATATTTTCAATTCCATGAAAGAATTGACGACTATCACCAAATGGTTGCAATATGACTCCAATCCTAGTTTCCTATGGATCAATAAAATAGACTCTAGAGGAAACTTCATTCTTTTTTTTTGGTCAACGAGGGAACTTCATTCTTGTAACCTTGATAAAATGGTCATGGAGCTGTAGTTTGGGCCTTTATAACACAATATAAGAATTTTTTAACACAATAAGAAAAAGAAAATGAATGATCATATGTATAATGATGCATATGTAAAAATGAATGATCGTTATCATGGCAAGTATTTAAAAATTGAGATATCATAGGTATACTTTCAGTTTTTAGACAATTTAAGAAAACAAAATGACAATTTAATTCAACGAAAAAAAGAAAGAAAATCATTGATAAAAACTAATTCTATGATAAGAAAACAAAATAATTAAAATAATAATTCTAAAAAACAGAATGACAATTTAATTCAATAAAATAAAAAATTTGAAAACTTGCCACTTGGGGATTAATGCATATCCAAAATCAGGGGAATCTTAGACCACTTGATTCATCAAAATCAGTTTAAAATTGTCCCTTTATATCATATATCATAAGAATCATACAATGAATAAAATGTATTTGAAAAATAAAATGACAAACACATTGAATTGTGTTTTATAAGCAAAAATACCTGGTCATTTAATTAGTGTTTGTTTTGAGGTGTAAAATATCTAAAACTATTCGTGTTTGTTTTGAGGTGTAAAATAAATAAATTTATAAATTATAAAAATTCTTGCACATTTAATTAGTGGCGCTAATATCTTTCTTATTGGTAATTGACTTCCAAATCCAATATTTGGTTTCAATCATTTTCAAAAAAAGTTTTTTTGATGTTTTTCTGAATAAACATTGATGACGACTTCTTTTATTTATAAAATATTTTTTGTCATCTCATCATAATAATTCTGTGTTGCAAAAATAAGTAAAAATAATCAAATTTCAGAGGCAAAATAATGAAAGAATCAATATTGGTAACCATGGGCCTTTATACATGATTATCATCTTAGATAATTTATTCTTAATAATCATTTTGATGATTTCATGAATAATCTTGATTATAATGTGCTTATAACTTGTCATAGGTCGAATGCTTGAAGTATTCGATCATGACGGAATGTGTTCGGCTATTTGACCATCCGATAATCAAAGTTCATATTTTGGTGCTTAGTGGTGTGGATATATGTGTGTCTTGGATCATTCGACCAATCAAATACCCAAACATTTTCCAATACGAGATTAAGGCTTTGCTTGGTGCACAACTATTCGATTACCCAAATATCCTTCAGGTATACCAAAAATGATTTCCACTTATGTTAAACTCTTTTATTATAAAAAAGGTAAATTAATACTCACCTATGACTCAAATATAATAAAAAAATATTTATTAATTGTGAATTAAAATATAAATAAATTTTAATTACTTTCACTTTTTTAATGATATTATTCTAAAATATCTTTCAACTAATTAATATTTTATTTCTAATGATTTTTATTATTATTCTTGATATTAAGTTGGCACATCCTAGTGAATAACACTAAAAGAAAAAAGTGTATTTTTTTATTAACAACAATCTTAATTATTCATTTAGGGGCTTAATCATAAATTTATCATTCATTTTTAAATGTGTATTTTGTGAAAATTAAACCCAAGTCTTTTTTCACAAACTTAGTATGTTGTTATCTGAGTTATATTTATTACTGAAAATGTATTTTTTTTAAACTATGACTAATAAAATTAAATGATATTAATTTTTTTAATTCATTAAAAAATAATTAATTTTACTTATATTTAAATTGGTTGAGAATTTCAAGCATCATAATTCCATCCAACATTTTTCAAGTACTTAGAAGATTTCAAGTTTAACACTTCAACCGAAGTGTAGTGACGAGCCTTATCTCAAAAGTTCTTCTTTTGCAAACACTGTCCAATTTACAAACTCTCCACCTCACATAATGGTTTCAAATTCAATGTTAATGGCTTCTTCTCTGCATTCACCTTGCACCCTCTTCAGTTCCCACAAGCTTTGTTCTTCTTCGATCAAAACCATCTCAAAACAAAGCCACACATTTCTCCATAGAAATCCCTCTCTCCATCGCCCTTTGAGTTTGGGTTCCAAAAGGGTTCTTCCTTCAGTTTGCTTCTTTAATACTGGAGACAAATCTGACTCCAAGGCAATTTCTCAGCCTTTCTTATATTATTTAGTGTTGTTTCCTACACAATTACTTTCCCAGAATATTTAATTTTATAAACTATGGTGGGAATTGTTGTTTGATGAAATGTTTATGACTTTCTATGCAACTTGTGACAGGCTAAAAAATGAATAAGAAAATGTTTTTTTTTTTTTTAATGTGAGTATCTGGTGATTAGGCTTTTGGTTAATTTTATACCAAATTTACTATGATGATTTGGTTCCCTTTGCATGAGTGAATTTGAGTGTTTTTTCAGTGGCACCTATGAGTTAAAGGTCTTTATGTTGTTTGTTTTTGTTTACAAAAATATATGATAATGTGCCACTGAAATGTGATGAGGATCTTTATGTTTCCCTTAGCAAATAGCTGTTGAAAGAATTTAATTTCATACACTATCGAACTTTATACTGTCAATCAATTAGAAATTACCCTAAACATTTCTTTTTAAGTAATTATTACATTAGTGAGTAATTTTACCATCTTACCATAACATGACAGTTTACTATTAAGTGACAATGTAAACAACTTTTATATCATCAGTACATTCTAATTAAAATTCTATATAAAAAAATATTGTATAAATTACTTGTACTGTTCTTTTTTTTTCTTTTTCAGGAATCGGGATGGCCTATTCTCAGGCGATGGGAGGTGCCTTGGCAATGGCAAACAGTTTCACTGACCTCTCTTGCCTGTGGATTGGGGTGTGTTTTGAATAGCTGTTATGATTTCATATCAAACTTGAAATATTGCAAATGTACAGAGGAAGATGCCATCTAGAGACTTCTTACCTATACTGTCAAATGGTTTACATGTTATAATTGATTGCTATGTTACTGATTGTGTTGTATGTTGGGCCATTAATTTATTCCCTGGCAGTTTTGTGTTGACAGGTTTGACTGAAGCAATTGCCTTACCATATCTCGGGATCAAACCTGATGTGCTAAGTTTAGATGACAAGGCAGAGATACTTTTATTCGATCAGAGGTACACAATTAATTTGGACTCTTACCGTTGTAATTCTGGAAGTTAGTTGGTAAACTGTGAAACAACTTCCACTTTTTGGTTCTGATTTGTTCTTGATGAGTTATTCTCTTGTTAAGAATATGTGAAGCCACATTTTATATATCAAGATCACATGATGTTCATGGCAGTGACTGATATGCATTCAATTTTTAGGCTGTCATTTAGTACCTTATGCTTGCTTTATAACATTTACTTTTTGTTGAATTATAGAAGGGGGGATTTTAGAGTTCGAGGGAGGTTCTGCATATCATCCATATAGGCTCTTGATAGACTTACTGGAGACTATTTCCTTGGATAATATTAATAGAGTGCAACTCCCTCCCTAGACTTTAATACTCAAACACTAAAAGCATTTTATCTTGTGATGACTGATGCATGAACATACTATTTGCTAAGTGCAATAACTATTATTATTTCCAACAGTTTTAAACTTTAGACCTCTGTCTTGTTAACTAGTCGGCCTTATGTCAGGAAGTATCTAGTCAGCTAGATCCATCTATAAACAGAAAAGTACCAAAAACCTTTGACTTTTCTACTGTCTGTTCCTAATTATTCCAATTTTCTTTCCAGTGTTGAAGACAGTCCATAAAGTTTTGTATTACTTTCTTATTTTATCCTATGTCTTGACAGCATCACAACTGCTGTTGTACTTGGAATCATATATAGTGTTGCCAACACTTTCCAGCCACTTCCTGAAGACTTCTTCAAATACGGTATTATCATTTAAGAACACTTCAATTATATCTAGGATACAGGCAAAAAGTTTCTAACATGAGCAATATGTGAGAGGTTCTGAGTATAGTGCCTATAGGCACAACCAATCTAGAGCTCAAAATAATATTAAAATAAATTCAACATGGATTTCAATATAGACTTTATTATTATTTTAATACATCTAGAGATGTTGATTGATTACACTTACAGACACTGCTCTTGCAAGAATTATTTTTCAATGTTTAAATAAATGACTAGCTTCATACCTTAAGACTTTTGAAAGAATTAATAATTTATTTAAGTTCACTGCCACCAATACGAACCGGTTTGTGCCTTGATGAACTTGCCGTATCTCTGTCTTGTTGCATCATGTTGGTTTAAATCTCATTTTAATCAGATGTTTAGTTTGCAATTGGCTTTTATTTAGAAGAATTAGAATATGTTACACACTGACGCCTTTTCCATTCAATGGTAAAACATTGTTACAGATTTGAGGGAACCTTTCAATCTTCAAAAGGGTTGGCTTTTGTGGGCTGGAATTGGACTTGCTGGTGCCATACTTGCCATTTCATTGACCGGAGTTGCTGTGTCTTTCTTCAATGGAGAAACCCCACAAAGAGAGGTTCATGTTCTATTTTTGAAATTTTACAGGAAGATGCAGATGTAATTCTTAGTTTCTATATGTTAAACTATTTTCTTTGTAGTATGGGGGAGGCCATTTAGGGTCACTGATTTTCAAATAGCAGTAGTATTGAACCACTGATCTTAGAATTACATCACAGTTGTTCATAGTATGTTGCCAACTTGCCATCATGGTATTGATAATCATGGCTAACTAGAGGCAGATCAGATTAGCTTTATCTAATGATGAGTATGAATAAACTATCCTTGTGTACCTCAGCAGAACTAATCCGTCTTGATAAGAATAATTACTTTGTTCTGTTAAAAATTGCCTTATATAACGGGGTTTAATTTTTACGGATTTATAACCTTGTGGATATCTCTTATATGCTTCTATAAACTACTTTTCAGACTGATGCTCTTGTTCGCTTGCTTCCGTTAATTGGATCTTCAAATCTCAGGTAATTTAAGATATTCTGTTCCCTTATTTTAAATTGTAGTTGTGACTTCAGATGCTTTGATTACAGAAATTGCAGTAAAATATGGCTTATGCGGCCAAATCGCAGTTGCAGAGGTATCTAAAACCACAACATTGTGGTGACAACTGCGGTTATGGACTACAATTTTAAATCATAGCCTTTTTATCAATGAAAAAAATTGTCAAAAGTTTCCATCTATGTTCTGTATTCCCGATTCTCAAGTAATTGATTGATTGTGTTTAATTTCATTGCAGCACTGCCTGCTTGGTGGGCATCACAGGTGTTCTTGCTCCACTCCTTGAGGAGACTGTTTTTCGGGGATTTTTTATGACTTCCCTCACTAAGTGGTATTGGTTGCCTTCATATCTTTTCCTTTCCATTTAATCCCATGAGATTTCTTGATCATGTTCTTTTTTTTTCCCCTTTTAGCATTCATTTCATATATTATAATAAAATATTGTTAAAGAACCTGCAGCTTGCCCTGAAAGTAAGACTTTTTCATTTTGAATTAGATATTCATTGACTGGGTAATTGAACAGAGAATGTTTCAACAACGCTTATCCTTGAACGAAGGAGAAATTGATTAGGATGCATAGTGCTAGCTAGTTGCTAAGTTTCTGTCCTTATTGAAGTTTACCTTCAGGAGATTTTATATATAGCTTATACCGTGGGAATTGGGAATGTTTGGTCATATATATTTTTTAAGGTCCAACTTCTAGTCCATAAAACTCCAACCAATGCACTACTTGTTTATACACAAACTTGAGCTTTTCAAAATACTCTCTATACTTTATATAAAAGCATACAGAGGTTTCTAAAATGACTAATGAGACTGCTATGCAGCCTATGCTGTATGTTATTATAGTAAAAATATGTAAAGAATTGTCTGATTTAGGTCCAGACTCAAGATATAGACTATGCAAGAGGGATAATTTGAAAGAGGGAAGAGAAATAGCAATGTCATGTGAGAAGAAAAGATTTTGAATTTGATTGATAGTTTCATCTTTTCACTGCCTACTAAAATTTGATTTAGTTTTACTCTTTGGATCTTCTTAGTTCTTGCTTAGGTGGCCTGAAAAAGTAAAAGCCTTGTTAATAAATATATATAAAAGGTAACTAAACCCAATATAATCAAATCCCAAACAAAGCCAAAGTTAACTGTTTTAAGATATGTTTGAAATATGCTTTATATTCTTCATTGCCATCATTGGATCATCAATTGTGGAAAATTTGTTGTGGTGTGTATTTAGTGATTAGTGATCTCGAGGAAAAATAATTACTCATGGATTCTGAACAGTTCCAAAAACAGTATTATGATAAGGTCATATTTTGTTTTTTATTTTATTTTTAATGCATAAACTAGTAGTTTGTTGGTCTGAGTTCTTTGGATTAGCAGTGTTAGGCTAGATCAAAACTTATTCTTTGTAAAAAATAATCTATATCAGTGAATCTATTTGTGTGCAAAATTTGTAGATTTAGCTTACTGAGATGCATCATTGATGCCTAAACTTGTTTGTTTAAGTATTTTTGTGAATTGATTGTTACTTACTGGTACAATTTTTCTCATTCATCATTCTCACTGTAGGGTTCCTACGCCAGTTGCTGTTGTCATTAGTGCTGCTGTTTTTGCCCTTGCACATCTCACTCCTGGAGAATTTCCCCAATTGTTTGTTCTAGGTATCGTGTAAAAACATGATAACATGATCTTCAGAAAGGGAACAATGAAGTTTTCTATTATAATGTTTGGGTAGACACTGAATATAAAATGATTTAATTTGAACAAGGGGAAATGAAAAATAAAAGGGTCTTTTGACTTGAGAAAATGTATTTGTATTCAGTTTCTATTTTCACAAATAATTACAAAAATGTCATTGCTTTTTTTATATATACATATTTTCTGTTGTTTTAATTATTTGCTACACAATTATTTGAATATAGGAAATAAAGTGAAAACAATGATATTTTTGTAATTATTTGTAGATGTAGAAAATGAAAATAGAAAAATCTACTTGCTCTTGAAAGATGCAATTGTTCCTCCATCTACTGAAGAAAATAACAGAAATTTGTGACGTGTAGGGACTGCTTTGGGGTTTTCATATGCTCAAACTCACAACCTTCTCACTCCCATCACTATCCATTCTTTTTGGAACTCAGGAGTTATATTATTTCTTACTTTTCTGCAGGTATTAATTATAACTCATGTATGTGTTTGCTCAGTATGGTTTACTGGTAACAATATGCAGATCCTGTTAGTTTTTACAATTATTTTTTTTCCATTACTAACAATGCTTCTTTCTCTGTTTGTATATATAGCTTCAAGGGTACGATATCAGAGAATTATTGCAGGCAACTTGATGGAAAAAATTTCTCCTTTGCATGGATGTGGAGCATCATGTACAGTATATAATACAAATCCATTTCTTTGCTTATCTGCGCTCCTTTCCGTGCTGTAAAACATAATCAGATTGTTCTTTGGAACAGTGAAGTAGGTAATAATAATTTACCATGACAGTTAAAATATGCTATGCACTTAAAAATTTTCAGAGGCCCTGGTTGACAAGAAATAGGGCTTCGTTTGGATATCCAATGTTGAACAGAGTAGAGGAGATCAAAATGGAATAGAATAAATGCATTATTCTTTCGGGTAAAATATGTTTCTAGTTTTTGTATTTTTGGTAAAATTTAGTTTTAGTCTTCAAACTTCAACTTCGATAAATTTGGTTTCTGAACTTTACTAAAAACAATAATTTCCATCACTTCTCATAGTGAAAACCATGTGATGAGGGACGGAAATCATTGTTTTTTTTTTTTTGAAGTTTAGGGATCAAATTGATTAAAGTTAAAGTATGATGACTAATACCAAATTTCACTAAAAGAGCAAAACTAAACATATTTTACCATTTTTCCCCATCAAATGTGTTTGAATATCAATTCAGCTAAACTAAATCGACGTTCAATGCTAATCTAACACTGATATTGTTGTTACGTTTGTGCATTGGAAAGTGAAAATCTCGGAGGCCAATCAAATGGGATTCCAAAGACACTCTGAAATAGTCTATTATTGGGAATTTGGGATGCTTATGGAGTAGAATAAAATCTGTATTATTATTTGGAAAGGAAACTAAACAGAATGCGTTTTGGGGCATGTTTATATAAACTTCTCTATAAGCATTTATAAGAGAAGAAAATGAGAAGAAAAAATAAAATAAAATTCTACCTAAAATTAACTTATAAGTTAAAAATTAGCTTTTAGAAAGTTAATGTGTGAGAGAGCGTTTACAAATGAGAAATGCCCAAGACCACTCTCTCGATGTTTTTTGTGACAATCAGAACGAAAGAGATTGTTGATCTGGGCATTTGTTTCTCGCGACACCTTCTCCAAAGTCTCCTCCAAATCAAATATAGTTAAGTAAATGGCAGGACAAGCTTTAGAGGACTTTGACAATTTCACGTTTAGCATCACTTTCGGCGGTGATCATGATTGTTGCGATAGTGACAACAACATTTCAATACATGATAACGATTCTTCAAACTCCTTTCTTTTTAACAACATTTGTGATATTGACATCATGAGTAGAAATTGAAAACTCTAACATTCCAAGTAGATTAGAATCGTATGGAAACAAACTTAACTGCAATGATGGTGGAAACTCCAACATCAAATGGCATGTGATTTTGCCGATCTCCATCTTGTTGTTATTCGCATTGTTCACCTTGGTCGGAAATCAGGGTGGTTGTTCTGCGCTTTCTATTAAATTCAGATTTGAATATTAGTTTTCATCTTGTAGAAGTATAATTGCTCAATCAAGTAAAAAAAGTTAAAAAATACACAATTTCATGAAAATCTGATGTTATTTTCGCTTGGTATAGGCGTATGATTCTGAAGAAGGATGAGAAAGCGGACATGCTGGTGAAGTTTTATTAAAAAAGATTCTCTCTGTCAAAGATCATTACTTTGGCAAAGAAGGTTGATAAATCAACGTTTTCTAGTATAATATCCCCACCCGATAATATTGACGAGGTGGTGGGGCTGGTTGGTTCGATTAAGGAGAACTTTAATCGACTTATCAGTCGCTATGCTCCCTGGATAAAACGTATACCCCTGGAACAAACAAGGGTTACGGTTTGAACCAACCTGGAAAGCCTTGCCGACACACTCATTGACGAAAAGGGTGTGGGTTAAGAGAAGGAAACTTCCTTATCGTAAGATTCGGAACTTTCGCTCTTCATTCACATCGTTTTCTCATGAGTTGGGCGCTTTTCAATGGCTGTTGGTCGTTGGGCACTCACAGGGTACCCAATGGTCACATGGCTGCTTGTGGCCTCCTCGTATTCGTTACGCCTTTGATGTGAGGAATAAAACACACCCGAGGATTTGGATTGGTTTGAGCGCCGTATAGGGCCCTTTCTACCATCCTGCGACGATATGGGCCGCAATCACAGGCAAACTAGGTTGCACGTGTGAGGGTGCTGGCAAGCGTCGTATATTCGCAATAGGAAACTATGTGAGAGGTTGCTGAAACCCATCCACCATTGGTTTGCGGAGGTCCTCCGCCGCATCCCAATGGATGATCAAACAGCACCTCTCATTCGTTTAGTTCCTAGTAAAACATGTTTAAGCTATGACCTCAAGAGTGCTACCGATTGGTGGCCTCTTGTGTTTCTGTTTGAAAGGCTTGCGCTATTGTTTGACAGGTCATTTGCTTCAAGTGTTGTGAATACAACATTAGGGACGAATGTATTTGAGGTACCCTTCGTTAAGAGGGCTCTGTCTCAAGTGTCCTTTGTGACCGGTCAACCGTTAGGCTATTATGGTTATTGGCCTTTGTTCGCGTTCACCCATCATGTTTTGGTGTGGTGGGCTGCGGAACAGGTTAGACCTGGGATCCTGTTCGACAGGTATGCTATATTAGGTGATGATGTTCTCATCACCGATCCACTTGTGGCGGAACAGTACCGGCTAGGCTTACAACGGCTTGGTGTTAAGATATCCACACACAAGTCTTTGATATCCTCAACTGGTGCTGTAGAGTTTGCCAAACAATTTCTGGTCAAGGATATGAGGGTTAACCTCTCTCCTGTGTCCATGAAAGCTTTATGTGGCTTCCACCACCCCCACGGATACTACTTCTAATAGATTTGCCTACGCTATCATGGTCATGGATTTGGAGATAGAAAGCTATTCCAACTCCGAGATTGCTGACTGGATTTTACACATAAGGAGCAACCCCAGCCTACTCTCCTCCTTCTACGCTCCTCTGAGGGGGCCTCTCTGAGATATACGGTTTATGCCGCCATGCTTTCTTTCTGTTGGTCAACAACCAACCACATCTCTATATAGTCAAAACACTAGTCCTACAGGCTTGACGGAGTTCAGTCTGTCTGGAGGGAATCATTTCTTCTCAATGCCATGATACTTTCTGTTTTGTCGAGCCCTGCTTTGGTCTCTGGTTTGATGGTTGCACGTGCTAAAAATCCGGTACATTCTGTTTTGTTTCCCATCCCAGTCTTTCGCGACACTTCAGGTTTACTTCTTTTGTTAGGTCTCGACTTCTCCGCTATGATCTTCCCAGTAGTTCATATAGGAGCTATAGCCGTATCATTCCTATTCGTTGTTATGATGTTCCATATTCAAATAGCGGAGATTCACGAAGAAGTATTGCGCTATTTACCAGTGAGTGGTATTATTGGACTGATCCTTTGGTGGGAAATGTTCTTCATTTTAGATAATGAAACCATTCCATTACTACCAACCCAAAGAAATACTACCTCTCTTAGATATACGGTTTATGCCGGAAAGGTACGAAGTTGGACTAATTTGGAAACATTGGGCAATTTACTTTATACCTACTATTTCGTCTGGTTTTTGGTTCCTAGTCTAATTTTATTAGTTGCCATGATTGGGGCTATAGTACTTACTATGCATAGGACTACTGAGGTAAAAAGACAGGATGTTTTCCGACTAAATGCTATTGATTTTAGGAGGACTATAATGAGGAGGACGACAGACCACTCACGATCGACTAAAAGGAAAGTCGCCCGGAGATATTGGTTCAAATCCAATTCGTGAGAAGAATCCAAGTGAGATAGGCCTATATGCTGGAGGCTCTATCATACATCAATTATAAGTTCAAGACGGGCATCCCCATTCGTTCCCTTCCCAACTATAGCTGAACTTGGTAACCAAACTCTTTCCCGGCAAGAAGATCCAATCCTTCGGGCAAGTGAGATACTAATAAAGTAAAGTATAAAGGGCTTTTGCAAGAATAGTCATAGGGCTCATTCTTTCACTTTAAACTGACACAAATTTCCTATCCCGACAGCTTTCTCGTAAAATGAAATTAGGGCAGAATCCGTTTTACAGTTAAGATGAGGAGTTCATAGCCCATAGCCAAGGGACAAGAGTAGCGACCCCTAGGCAGTAATCGAAACGATACGAGCGGGACAGGGGAGCTAATGCGATGCGGTCGATAGTTAGTTCTGGAAGGCATAGTATCCGGACGAGTGTTAGTTCTTGACATAAAAGATAGTCTTTTACTTTAGATGAATATTATGAGCATACCCTACTTTCAGCCTACTGAATTCCTAGGATATTTTCAACCTAAATAATAATATTTTTTAACTATTCGAAGTGTTGTAATCAAAAGCTTTTGATAGCTCGATATGTATAGATATAGCTAGAGCGACCACCCATGCGAGCATAATAAGACGCCTTGGAAGGGCAGGGCCTAAACTTCTGGCTAAAGTTAGCCACTAGAAATCGATTCCTTGGCTCCGGGAATAGAAGACTTCAACTTTACTGGCATAAAAGCAGATTGAGTCTAAGACTAAGGCGTGCGTACCACTTACAGCACTAAGAACACCGACTACGGATCCGGATCACTTCCAGGGACTGAAGGAGGATTACTATTTTTACTGACACCTCCGGTAAAGGAAGAAGAGCGATTGACTCTACTGACAAGATGGGTGGATTCCCTACATTAGCCAGCCGCTTAGATACTAAACCCTACTAGCCAATTGCAACCCTAGCTGCCAAAGACTTGCGAATACTCATGTTATTTTATTTTGTATCCTGCTAAGGCTTCGGGCGAGCAAATGAACTAATGGGTGAACTGCTTGCGGTGACCATAGTTGTCAACTAGAAGGTCATGATCAATCATGAAAGCCCTCATCATTTCATAACATCTCAAGCTTCAACGATTCTGATAATGGTCGTGGTGGATATCAGTATGACCATAGTGAGCTTAATTAAAGAAAACTATCTTTAGGCATCTAATTAAAGTAATTATCTTTAGAGATCTAATTAGAATATTTATCTAAAGTGCACCTAATTAAAATAATTATCTTTAGGGATCATATTAGAATATCTATCTATAGCGTGTCTAATTAAAGTAATTATCTTTAGAAGTCTATAAATAAGAAGTTGGAGTTTGTACTTGATGGAGTCAAAATTTATTATACATTTTATGAACATGAGCTTTTGAGAGAATAATTGCACTGAGAATAATTAAGGTCTGAATCTGTAAGATTTTTCAATCTCTTTTATTTCTAATGCAATATTATATGTTTTTTAGTTATTATATGATCATGGTTGATTAAATTTCTTAGAACTCGAATTGTGATGTAGCTATACCCATGTACTCTAGTTCTTCTTTTTAATAAAGTTCTTTGATGTTATTCAGTTAATTGTATCTTTCTATTGCTTTCACTTTTATATTAGAATTGATCAACTGATTATTAGTTAATTACGTGTTTGTGACAATCTTCTCGTAATTAACTGACCTATAGAATGATAGGGTTCATAAAACTTGCATGATCAAACTGGCGATGTGAATCTCTTTTTTACAAAATTCTTTGTTATTCATCCTTAACCTTAAGTTAAATCCCAAATGACCAATATAGGATTGATTTAAGGGGAAGAGTATTCTCAAACATTGACCATAGGTTGATAATTAAAATAAGAGGCATTTGACAATTAATTGGTAACCGAGAGTTCTTAATTAAAATAAGAATTATGGGAAAAATAATACATATAAAATCATAATCTAAGTCGCTTTTATTCATACATATCTCTTCTTTGAAACTATTGCTTGTTTTTATTTTTTATTTTCTTGAATGCAAACAAATAATCTTTGACTCAAAATAAAAACCGAAAATTATTTAGTTTATGCGATTTGGGAACACAAGTAGTTTCTGAGAAATGATATCCAAACTTTTGAATCCATTATTACTATTGTGTATGGTACACTTACCCTTAGCGATGGTGAAGATGAAGATATGTTTCAGTGTGGAGACAATTGAAGACTCTATTTTTAGTGAATGTGAAGTTGTTAAGGTCTCCTTTGCTAAAGGGGAAGGTGAAAGTATGTGATAGTGTGATTGTATATTATTTGGCGTAGTTTGAACTTACTCCCTCCTCCCTCCATTCTTATTTATAAAACACAAGTTTGAAATGATATTTTCTTTTTATAAGATTCAATCTATAACGTTCCTTCCTTACATTAATTACTTTTAGACTAGAAATATCTTTCATTAAAAAAAGAAAAAAATGCATTTACAAACTATTAGAAGAGAAAAAAATATTAATGACAATGATAGTTTTAAAAAAATTATAAATTTAAGATAAATTTATTGTTATGAACTAAATTAATTATTTTTTTAATATTTGATGAATGGAGTAATTAAATTTTATATATAGGAACATAAGAAATATTTAGTAGTAATACACTACTAGAATTAGTATGGTTTATTTTTTTTCTTTATTATAGGATAGAAATGTTGAACTATTATATTATTTATAAGTATTTTAATATTTTTAAATAAAGTAAACTATTAGAGTATTCGAGTTGATTTTATACATGTTTACATAAACTCTTAAATTTGAAAGTGACTAAGAGGATTTAGGTGTAAATTCATAATTATAATAATGAAATAATTAATTTTGGTTTCATCTCATCTCCTCAAATTAGAGGACGAAAAAATTGAAGTTTTGAATAGAATGTGAACTGATTAATTCTATCATATCTCATAATAGATAGGACATGCCGACATGATAAATTTCCCTCTATTTTACTTTAATCCGTTTCTTATCACCAATTCAATCGTGGTGTGGGGTGTCTAAATTATGTGATGTGTCTCACATTAATTACCACTCTTGACTCTTGCAATAACTTGGCTGGCAGCACGTGCTCTCTTTAGAGGATGTTAAATGATGTTATGAGTATTATTACAGTAATTGACTGGTCGTGCTCTTAAAGATAGCTGCTTCATGGTTTTTTACTAACATTAATTAGTAATGATCAAGTCGGAAAACTTGTTGAACTTTCAATGTGCCTCAAGAGTACTTGACTGTTTTAATGCTAATGAACCATCACATTTGGCAGTATTAATGAATCAAGAAATTAGCATTAATATATACTTGATCCGTCACTAATTATAAGATTTTTTTTCAAAATTTATTTATTCCTTTTAATAAGATTATTTTTTAATTTTTAAATATATTAAATATTTTTTTCCTACACATCCTTAATTATTCTCCCTCCAAATATTAATGAAAAACAAATAAATAAATAAAGAGAAAATAAAAGAATAATTTTGAAATGATACTATAAATAATTACAAATTTAATATGATAATTATTTTTTTTAAGTGATATGAATTAGTTGAAAGAGTCTTAATTATAATTAGGGATGAAGAGAGTATTATATATATATATATATATATATATATATATATATATATATATATATATATATATATATATATATATATATATATATATATACCCTATGAAAGGAAACATGAGTGAGAGAATTAAAATCTTGCAATATTATTTACTCATATTAAAATTATTAGTTATCTTGTAATATTATTTTTCTTTCTTGTTTATTGCTTGCTCATAACCCACTAAGAGATGAACCTAGTGGTGGAGGGTCACGACTTCCAAATTTTTAAACCCTAAGATAAATGTCATTTGTCTATCACAAAATCAATGCTAGGAATTTAAAGCAATTGTTTCAAATTTTGAAAGGATGAAAACCATTTTTTTATAACCAAAACCAAACATCAATTATTTTATATGAGAAAAAAATGGTTTCAAATTTTATAGGAATGAAAATCATTGATTATTTTAGGAAACAAAAACATATTTAATATCTTCATATATTATTATTTCTTATTCTTTTCTAATAATTAAGCATATAATTGAAAAATAACAATTAATAATAAGTTATTAACATAAGCACATGCACCAAACAAGTTTGGTCAAATTAGCTTATAAGCTAACCAAAATCGCTTATATATAAGCTACTTGAGGGACTTACCAAACATACTTTTAATGAAGAAAAAAAATCACAATATATAAATGAAATTAATAAATGGAGAGAATCATTTGGTGACAAAAATATGTTTTTATGAACTCGTTTGGAATAAAATTAAAATCGTGAATTTTTATAAGACCAAAAATTTAATTATACCCATTATAAATATAGGTAATAAAAAATATACATGTAACCCATGTATATTAAAAAATATTATTTAATGGATGAAAGGCTATAATTTTATATTGAAATATACTTTAAAATATATAAAAGCACGTGCACTTAAACATTTTTAATTTGTAATGTACAAAAAATGATTTATTGGCACAAGATCAACTTATTTGTGATTTGCATATTAATTTTTTTGTGATTTTGATTTGCATTATTTTATCATGTTTAATGTTGGTTAATGAAATTTATATTGATTCTATAAATTAGGAAATACAAGAATATCCTTTCATTGAATAATTAAGTAAGAAAAAAAATAATTTATGGGCTAATGACGGTCTCTATACAATTGAGAGTTACTTTTAAAACTCTCATCTTTTGTCCTTACATTTTTTTTTTCTGCCTAAACTTTAGTCCCTTTTCTAGCTTTGTTAAATTACTATACAGTTAATTGATGACATTCCCAATAGATATCCTGCCTAGTTAGAGAACACATGAATTTAATTCTCTCCCTTATAAGACAGATCATTAACTGACATTAACTTAACAAAGTGAGATTGTGGAAGGAAAGTTTAGATACTAAAAAAATGCAGAGACGAAAAGTAATAATTTTAAAAGTTAGAAGCAAAAACCAAAAAAAAAAAAAAATGGCAATTTCACCGCGAAACAGAAAACACCATTAACAAAAAAAAATGCACATTCATTTTCACAACTTATTTTAAGTAAGGTTTTAAGTATCATTCTATCACAATTTTTTACCATAAAGGTTCACGAGAAATTACAACCTTGGTTGTAATGGCAATAAGAGAGGCCAGAAGCTGCGACATTAATGGAGCAACAATCTGATGGCTTTAATTAATTTAATAATTCTATTCGTGAAAAAAAATACTAATTAATTGGACTATGGAACTTTATTTATAGAGAGTATTTCGCGTAGAAAGAGATATATAGATGCTTGGATTTGGAGGGTAAACTTTGGTTACACGCTTGGGAAGCAAACCCTAGGTCAGGGAACAGGCAAAGGTGGGCTAAATTTTTGGGAGCTTCACTGAATCTGAAGTCCCAAGTTTGTCATTTGACTCAGTGCACTTCACATTAATTAGTGGTACGGCACTTGATATCCAACCAGTAGACACATTTTGACCATGTTGATTGCCAAAAAATTTCAGAAAATCTATGTGTGCATGACTAACAGAAAGTGGGGGTATTGAAGGCATTTTAGACCACTAGTTCCATTGTTGAAACCTATTTGATAACCCTAAAAGCAAGAAATTGAGAAATCCTACTTCTGTATTCTTTTGGATGAAGATACAATAATCTCATTAATTATTTTTTTAACAATTGTAATTATGATGTTTAACTTACTAATAGGACTATGAAATTAATTTTTAGTCTGAGATTTAGTCACACTTAAAATTTATTATTGTTAACTTCTTTAAGAATGTATCATGCGAAAGTCCTTCGACTCTTACAAACCCACTACTTAGTTGCTAAATGAGCTACACCCATAATCCATTGAGTCAATGATCTCATTAGTTTAGGTCTGTTGATTAGTTTAGGGTTTGTCTATTGATTGGTTCTAAATTTTGACAAATTATATTAATTTTTTTAATCAAACTTAAGTCATTATGCATCTACTTTAATCTCTATCACTAGACCCACCCTAATAAGTTATAGTTATATATATATATATATATATATATATATATATATATATATATATATATATATATATATATATATATATTTATTTATTTATTGGATGAATAAAATATGTTTAATTCATCTCTAAAAATATGGTTAAATTTATTAATTCATTGCTTCATGCCTTCATCCTAACCTTGGTTCAGTCATTATTGGCATAGTGTTTTTTTTTTCTTCTTGAAAGCCAATGAATTTTATTGCAGCAAATTAAAGGGCCAACATCAGCACAAGGAATGCTGATACATGACAACTAACTAGTATCGTGCATAAAATTAAATTTGTATAGCCTATTGAATTTTATACTCATTGCAAAAAAAAGAAAAAGAATCCCTATTTGCCTCATTTCGTATAATATATGTCAACATATTAGTATGATAATGGGGTTGTTCGGGGATAGGTTTGCCTATCCCCATCCCTCAAAAGGCTGGACGCGCTTGGTTTTATAAAAGACGGAGGTGAAAAAATGAAACTTAAATCCATTTCCATTAAATTTATTAGATTTGGGAAAACCTATGAAAATATTCATCTCACATTTTTTTAAATTATTTATTCATATGTTTTAAATAAATCATATATTAATTTACTGATTACATTTTAATTCAAAAAATATATATAATTTAATAAAGAATAAATATGTATATATATATATATATATATATTTAAGAATTAAATTATATTTTAATTATTTAACTGTTTAATTTTTAATTTTTTTATAATTAGTATTATAATTATAATTATTATATTATTGATTTAACTATAAAAATAATTATAAGCAATAAAATATGAAAATAATTACATATTATATATATATATAATTGAATTATAAATAAATATATAACTATATTATTAATAATTATAAATATATAAAACGAGGCAAATATGAGGTAGGGAGTCACATACCCATACCAAACCCGCTTCCCAAAGTCTGAAAAGCTTGATCCCCACCCGGTCAAATTAAAATAGATTTTTTTTCATCAAAATTGGAGTGAGATTGACCAGATATCAATTAGTTTAGTTTTTATTGCCATGCATGCCTGATATTATTCATCATAAAATAGTAATTTCCATAAATTTCTTGTATTAAAAGTTAACAAAAATATTTGTTTGCAAAATAAATTAATTATAAATCTGAATAGCATAAAGAGTATAGAAATGCAACTTTTTCTTTATATTAAAGTATATCAACACAACATTATATTGTAGCTAAAAAAATACTAGTATATGATATAAGTATACAGTCTTTTTTTTTCTTAACCTTTGATATATTCTTTGGAGAAAGAAACTCAAACTATTATGAAGATGAACGGAAAGGTAAATAAAATTTAATAAAAAATTATTTTATCAAAGATTAAACTCGATGAAAATAATTAATTTTTAATTAGATTTTATTTATATCTCGATCAAATTTTAGATTAATCATAATCTCTTTCATCTAATAAACCAAATAATTAAGAAAAAAAAATATAGTGTTTGATAGGTAGAATTTGTTAATTAATAATATATTCCTGCTAGTAAATGCTAGCGGTCCCCTCAACCACATTAGACTTTGATCACACGTCCGCTTGTTGTTATCTACAATTAGACATTAACGAAATAATTAATCAATTAGTTAATGCTTTCAGTATTAAACCTTTTCATTCTGACAAAACCAGTGGAATAGAAGCTCCGGGGAATGGAATAGAAACGGGATTTTCGGACTCTGAGGAGCCTTGAAACCAATAATATAATCTTAAGTTGGTCTAACTAGAATTTTCTGTTGAATTCTATATTTGAGCAGTGTTTTGGAATCTGGTTCTGGCCCACGTTTCCAAATCAAGTTTCAAAAGTTTCAAACACAAGGCAATAAAATAATTTCATTTTCTTGGGAACTTTGCTTTGTCTTGGCTTGTAGCAGATAAGCCAAAACTTAATTTCATGAGGGATTAATAGGTTGAAATTAAGGATATTTGATCTTAATCCCCATATGCTGCTAGTTTGGCGGTTTCTTGAGATTCAACCTTTTAGGTCATAATTAAACAAATCACAAAAAAAATGGTTTTCTTTCTGATAAAAATCACAAAAATATTCATGACTTAGATTTTGTTTCTTGGTATAGTACTTTGTTCTCTTTTTAAGAGCTTGTCCTTTGCTTCTTCTTCTGTAATATATGAGCCAAACCAATAAACCAAACCAAGCAAAACACACACTTCTATAAACGTCACCACAAAAGACGGCTGAACCTTCGGAGGCAGATCCCTTCTCAGGAAGCATATAATGGCTTCTTCACATTGAGTGAACTTCACTCACACCTTTGTTTTTCAACTCTTCTCAAACACCACCTCACAGTACACTTCTTTTAGGGTTAATAATTACTTCAAACCCGTACATTAACCACCTTCAGCCTCTTAGCTTGTTTCTTTCTTTTCTTTTCACTGGTTTTGGTTATAAATCTTGAGGAGACACAACAAGGGTCTCTCTCTCTCTTTTTCTATTTCTTTCATTGAACATATATAAGATTAGGCTTTGCTTCTAGAAGAATTATTAAACAGTTTAAGACATGGAAGAGAGAAATGATAATGGTGAGAAACTAGATGAGGTTATGCTACCCGGTTTCAGGTTTCATCCAACTGATGAGGAGCTTGTTGGATTTTACCTTAAGAGAAAGATTCAGCAGAGGCCTCTCTCTATTGAGCTCATCAAGCAGCTTGATATCTACAAGTATGATCCTTGGGATCTTCCAAGTAAGAAACACACAAGCTTGCTTGATTTATGTATAAACTGTTAAGTTTAATAGCTATACAGTGACCGCAGGATAAAATAGTTTATCAGTTAAACAGAAATAACTATTTGTGTCTTTTAAGAAAATTATTGTAAAATTAATAAATTTATCATATATAGTGATTTGTAATTAGATAATAACGTAAAATGACTTTATACTCCTGCATAATTGTAAGTTTGTAACCTATTTTTCTTATAAACTATAGTACCTTTTTGGTACCAAGTATCTTAAGAAATTAGTCATTTTTTTCTATGCTTGTGATGTGTAGAAATGGCCACCACTGGGGAGAAAGAGTGGTATTTCTACTGCCCCAGAGACAGAAAGTACAGGAACAGTGCAAGGCCAAATAGGGTAACAGGAGCTGGGTTCTGGAAAGCTACAGGGACTGATCGCCCTATCTATTCCTCGGAGGGTTCTAAGTGCATTGGTTTGAAGAAATCTCTAGTGTTCTACAAAGGAAGAGCTGCCAAAGGGATCAAAACTGATTGGATGATGCATGAGTTTAGACTACCATCTCTCACTCACCCACCCTCATCCCTCAAGAAGTTCATGGACAAGACTATTCCTGCTAACGTGAGTAAAACTTCTCAAAATTACAATGTTTTCCTAACCCAAGTTCCCATTTTAAAAACAACCTTTCACTTCATAACTTTTATACTCAATTTAAACTTGTCTCTGATCTCTCTTTTCCTTTGTATTAAATCATCTATGGTATTTATTATTTTTTTTTTGTTGTTGTTATCTCTAACAATGTAATGTGAAAATATCTTTCTTTTTAAAAGAAAAAGAATAGTAATATGTGAAATTTTAATGTCTTCCAACACTTCATTAATATTTAAGAATTATTATTTTTCTTAATCTCTCCTTATGACAGCATATTATCTATTATACTTATATCTTTTTGTTTTTAATTTTCTCTTTAGTTGTTATCTAGAATTTAGTGTTCACAAATCATTATCCTTAATTAGAAAAAATATTTATCTCATATAACCTTTCTCTTCACAATTTTGATAAAATGTCAAATCAATTGATATGCGGAGGGAAGAAATTAGAGAGTAAAAAAAGAAATCTTCACAAATGATTTGTTAGACCTTAACTGTATTTAATACCTAATAAAATAAAATAATAAAGATATAAGTGTATATATAATATGTGTCATGATATTATAAGAATAAATAATTAAATAAATGATAGGTGTGAATAGAATGTATAGAAAAGAAAAGTGTTCACTCATATTCTGAAACCTAGAACTCTTTTCTATTAAGTTTATAAAAGTGTGATATGATACGAAATTAGGATTATTTTTTGAAAGTATTTATAGCTACAAGAATGTGATTACTTCATATCAATGTTTTTATACATATCATTATTTCAGATTGCAAGTATCTTTCTTTGACTTATTAATTAATATTATCTTGTTTTTTGACCTTTAATTTGCAGGAATCCTGGGCAATCTGCAGGATCTTCAAGAAAACCAATGCTACAGCTCAAAGAGCTCTCTCACATTCTTGGGTCTCACCATTACCTGAAACCACAACTACTAATTCTGATCATATGATAACTACTGATCATAGAGACATCAACCAATTTTGTCAAGCAAACATGCCATTCACAAAGAAAACTAGCTTAGCCAGCCAGTTTTGTACTTTCAATCACAATGACACACAACACTCATCAACTACTACTAGCACCACTCCTTGTCCTTTAGATGTTGTAGCCTCTTACAACAAACCACTTATGAATCCATTAATGCTTTACAAATCTTTAGATCGGTTACCCTTTTCAAATTATGGAGACCTTCTTACCAGTGGCTTGATATTCTCATCTCCTCTTGAAACTTCAACAACAACCAATGCTAAATCTTCAATGGATGCTTCTTCCTTGCTTTTGAGCACATCATCTTCTGTTCTTGGAGAATTTAGTAAGAACTCTGAGGGTATAATAACCACAAACTTTGGTGTGTTACAAGAGCATGGTAATGACTACCAAATACCATTACTACGTGACAACATGCAAGGGACATTTGGTAACCACGATGATAACAATGTGTTGGTAAAGATTCCTAATGTGAATGTGGTGCCTCGTGTTGGTGACCAACAATTGGAGACAGTGCGATCCATTGGGTTTCCATTCAATATTGGCGATGCATGGAAGCCAAATATGCTTTGGGATGCTTCATCTTTGTCCTTGTAATGCACCCTCTAGTTAATCTACAACCAAGAGTTATACTTGGTCCAATTTACATAAATTAGAAGCCATTGTTTTTGTAGCTTCTAACAAACAAGGACATTAGCTAGCTATAGTGTAGGACTTGGATTTCTGTTCAATTTTCATATGCATGTAGTTCTTTTTGTTAGGACTCTGAACCTTTTCAATTTGTAACTTGAGATAAGATGTGAACTCAAATGTTTGTAGAAAGAATTTTAGAAGTAATGTGGAAGTTTTAAAACAATACATAATTTTAAAAATGAATAAAATAATAGAATTGAAATATATAATAAATACTTAATTAAAAAATTATTAGAAATTTTGGTAAACCTTTCTGTTTGATTAAGAAAATGTTGCATTTTTAAATTGCGTTTTGTCTTCTTTTTTTTACAAGATTTTGCGTTTTGTCTTTTATTTATTTTTATTTATATATTTATATGTATTGCTTCACTACTAATCTCAATAAGTAAAATGAAACGTAATAGATTTTTAATACTATTATATGTATTTTTAATAATTTCTCTGTCTCTACCTTAATGAACTTTTTGTTAAAAGATAATGACAAATTTGCAAAATTTAAGTTGAAAAATACGTAGGTCAAACTTGTTCAATTAATCTAAAGATTAGGCTTGAAGGTAAGCCCTTGATAGGTCACACAAATGCATATCATTATCTATATGTGTCTAAATGAAAACACTACGTGCAAATATTAATAATTATTATTAAGAATTACTGACACTAACTATTTTAGGTAAGGTAAATAATTTAAAATGTGAGTTTAACAAATGCTTTTTTCTTTGACAGATACTTTATTGAAATTGGTGATAGAATAATACTAATATAAAATAAAAATATCAAACTAATATTTATTTAAAACAATGAATGATTCAATCAAAATGCATATCCAAAATTTAAAGAAGATGAGCAATATGAAAAAACATTTTAAATCAAACAATTTTTTTTAGACTATAATTAGTTTTTCTATTGAAAATAATTTTGTTTGAGTCGATCACATATGATCAGTAACACACGTACATACCCTATGATTCAAATCAAATATCTCTATTATGCTGAAATAATTTTATGTTAGTTGATCCATGTGTTTTGGAAATTAATAATCAATCGTTTATAAACAACAATATCAATTATTGAAATCAATAATTATTTTTTAACACAACAACTTACGGATTAACAAAATATCATAGAAACTTGAGCAAGAACGACAAAAATAACTAATAGCATTACCTTTAATTATATAATCTATTGTTAAAAGATAAACTATTAAAAGTGTTACCATTCGTATTATTGTGCAAAATTAGAAAATTGCAAACTATTAAAAATACAATATTTAATATATTTCAATTTTAATCAAGATTGATAGTTAATATATATTATTTATAATTATAAATTAATAAAAAAAATTAATATATTTTTACATATTAGAATTATATTTCTATATTTAAATAAACCCGTAAAATGCACGGATATTACATCAAATGATCATGTAATAATGATAAGTAAACAAAGAGATATTGCAGTTTTTTTTGTCAAATGTTAAGATTGGCTTAGTAAGGAGACAAGTAAAACATGATTATTCATAGTTTAGTTTGGGCATCCTCTTTCCATGCTAGTCCCCTGCAGGTTTCAGCTTTATGCCTCACTGTATTGTATTGCTAATTATACTATGATGGAAATGAAATATACCTTTTGATTTAAAAAAAAAAAATGGGAATACCCACTACTCATAACCGCCACTTGGGAGACTCCATGCATAGAGGAACTTTGTTTTGCGGATTTGATTATATTTTCAGGGAATGATATTCCTGTAAATGCTATTATTGAAAATGTTATCCCATTAAAGATGTTTGATAAATACTTCTAATTTTTTGGAATGTCTTTAAAGTTCAGGAATGAATTATATCTAGGAATGTTTTTTTATTACCTTCTAATAAACATGGGAATCTATATTTTATCTTCACATTTTGGAGAAAATCCAATAAGAGTTCGTGAGACAAACATCCCAAAGCCTATATTCTATATTAGAATTACTTAGGTAGTGTTAGGTAAAAAGACAAGTTAAAGATTAATTTTGCTTATAGTTTGTGGTTGTTGTTGGTTCAAGTTTCTAGAAAATTTTGTATAAGATAATTTTTTTTATTAATTAGTATACTATTTTCATTTTTGTGAATGCATCGGAATCTTAGACCTTTGTGTCAATCTTATAATTGTGAGGGAGTACTTTTGAGACAAGTGCAATAACAATAAATAATTCAAAATAAATGGTTGATATTATAATTAAATTTAATTTTTTGCATAAATTTTATTATATCACATAAAGTGCAATGCTTGATAATTGTCGAGTAAAATTGATTTTATCTCCAAACCTCGGTTTAACTATGATTGATAAAAAAAGTTGTTTTTGGAATTGAGTTCAAGAAATTACTCTAAAATTTACATCAAATTTATTTTCAGGTAAAATATCTAAACATAAATTACTTCACTAAATCAATTTCATTGAAAAACAGTTTTGCAAACGCCCCCATCCAAACACACCTAATCTATGACATGGTCACAAGTGGTCTCTAAATGTTGAAGGATCGCCGGGAAGAACAAACAATAAGAGAGAGAACCATTGGCACAACAACTCAGAAAATAGATTAGCTGGAAAAAGGAAGAAGCATGATCCTGATGATAATTTAGAATGTTCGTGGCCATTATTGGCAGAAACTTTGGACGAGGAAGACAGTGATGAGACCTCGTATTCAAGTTCAGATTCTGAAACATACTCATACTCTGACCACTCATGATCTCAATTATTGACATGCACCGGATATATTTGTATAATTATATAGAATAAATTTTGTGAATTATTAAATGTATAAAATGATAAATATTATTAATTTCATCATTACATAGGAGCATTTAGGCGTTTGATAGGAAATAAATTTTTTCATATCCAAGAATCATGATTACTAGAACAGTGGATTTCATAAAATCAAGATTCCTGAAAATGATTAAAATATGTTTAGTTAATAGAATTGTAATTCGAGTTTTTGATGTTGGGATGTGGTCAATGAGTTGAGTTACTCATGTAGTATCTTTGAGAGTCACAACTCAACTCTCATCAGTAGAAGCTTTTTCTGTTAGTTTCTTTAAAAACTTGCACATAAACTAATTTTAATTTTTAAAAAAGATTTATTTCCTTTTTTTTATTTTGTTTCTCCTGCAAGTGCTTATGGAAAAATTTATTAAAGAGGCCTAATATGACAAAATGCAAGTAATTGTCTCCTACTTCCTACATTCAATACCCTAGTCTTATGCTGTCATTCATAACCCCCGAAATCAATGTCACTTAGTTTTTCCTCTTGCTCTAAACATCAAATGCTCTCACAGCTTTAGCTCTTTCTTTACCTTCTCCAACCATCTTTTCAATTTCATTCTCTACTTCTGTTATGGTAGATTTTCTCTTAACAACAACCTTAGCATTTAAGTTTCTTGAACCTATTGAAAACAAAAGGATCATAACATTGTATTATAGTAGTCAAGAGGCACAAGTTTTAAAGTTTACACAAATACCTCTTCCTTTTTCTTGGAGCTCATTCTTCAAGAGTAAATGACTCGTGTATATCCATTTATGAAGCATCAATCGGTACTCAAGGATTCTCTTTTTCAGTAATCGTCTTATCATTTGATTTTATACCAGATAAACATATAAGTATCCCCTTTCTCCTCTCTAGCTTTTTGCCTCATCTCAAGTACTTGAAGTTCTTAACAAAGGTAAGACATTTTCGTGTTGCTTCTCTTAGTAAACTTAATCAAATACACTCCAATAGCACTACAAGTTGGTACCCATAATCCAAAAAAGAAAATCACCACACACACTGCCACCCATCGATCCTCACAGATTCACTGCTTTGACCAGCAACAGCAATATGATATACATGATTTATGATTTATCCATGGCCCATAATCTCATATTGCACGGCATTATTTTGAGTATCTTTTAAAAACAATCCCACTTTACCATTAGAGAAAAGTCATTCAAATAAATAAAAAATCAAGGGTGATATCATCTTTTTACACCCCAATTTTTTAAGCTACAAATCTCGTTAAAAGAAATATAGCCCTCATTCTCATCATATACACACAGAGATGCCTTACCTTAAAATCAATGGATTGACAGGTTTTCCTTCAAGAATAAATTCATTCCTTCCTTTCCAAATAGCCCAACAAATACTTCCCACCTGAGCAGATACTTGGTTGGCATTTTCTTGATATACCCTTTGAATCTCCACTAGTTTCTGCCAAAGCCAAAGTTGAAAGCTTTGAACTGTTTTGGCATCAATGCACCACTGGAAATCACTTCCAAACCAAAGGGGTCGTGTCCACGGACAAAACAGGAACGCGTGTTCGACGGTTTCAGGTTCTGTTCCACAAATGGGGCAGAGTGGACTATTTACAAGCTTCCTCCTGAAAAGATATTCAAAAGTTGGCAAAGCATTTTGGCAAATGCTCCACATTAGGACTTTAACATCTGCAGGAGCTACAATGCTGCAAATTTCTAACCATAGTCTCTGTGATACACTGTGATAACCACTATTCACTTCATGCTGCTTCATGCGTGGTGCCTCACAAATTTCCATGCCTTGTGATCCACGGCTTCTTTTGGCCAGTGACTGAAAATTTTCTTTCAAACTAGGCTTGGAAACTTCGCTGTATGATCTCTTTGGAGACCAAGGATTCGTGAACCGGACACCCTCCATGCTTGTTTTTTGCTTGTAAACATGAACCCCCATCAATTTGATGGTTCCTCTCTTGGCTCTGCATGAATGTGGAAAGGCACTTGGTCTCACATATGAAATCTCAACATGGTTCCACCCATCCTCCCCATACACACTTTGCAATTCGCCATTGTAGGATTTCAGCTGCACATCGGACAGGAATATATGATACGTGGTTAGTTTTGATTGTGCGGTGAAAAGGCAATGCAGCTTTTGAATGCCATTAATGAGCAAGTGGAATCTTGACATGGGAAAGCTTCCCTGCTTGTCCAAAACTCCAACAACAGCTAGAGCCATCCTTGGAAATTTGTTACGAAACCAGAAAGACAGCAATGGTCCTGTAGTACAATGGTCGAACCATTCCGGTATCCTTGTTCCTGGAAGGGAAAAATCTGTGCCACCACCCTCGTGTAATCTCTGTTAGCCACAATATATAGAAAAAGCATAATGAGTTTTAACAGTTAAGAACAAGTACTTAACAACTGTGTTTGTGAGAGTAATAAAAGAGTAAATTAAATTACACTGACCCCTGAGGTTTTGTGAAAATGCATAAAATGCCCTGTTTCTGCCCCTACATTAATCTACTTAATTGTTTGAAAAACATTATACTGACACCCTTTATACATTGCACTAACCTCCTTAATTATTTAAAAAACATTACATTGTATCCTCATGTAAAGGAAGTTGTTGTAAACGTTTAAAAAGCATGAGAGATTTGTGCAATTTCATGAAATCTAAGGGAGTGTTGTGTTGTGTAAGAGTAAGAAACCTTACCTGATTCAATAACATGCTTTGAGACTCATGAGACAATGATGTGCAGTTTATTGCTGAGAGATATTTTATCTTTGGAGGAACCCCTCTGATTTCTTGAAGCTCCTTGCAATTGTCCAAAACTAGATTCTTGAGAAAGCGACATTGGCTGATGCATTGGGGAAGGACTTTGAAAGCACTGCCAGTTAGCACTAAAAATTCCACATTGGGGAAGCTGGCAGGTGCCAAATCATTGTAGTTTAATCTAACATCTCTCAAAGACTCAGATGAACTCAATCTTACTTGTCCTTCACTTTTACCAAGGATCAAATTTGCATACCGTCCACATTTTATGGCTGTCAATTTCTCAAGTTTCGGTAACATCAGAATGCTTATTGGGATCTGATTAAGCATCTTGCACTTGTCCAGCACTAGATATTTAAGCCCTGTAAGTTTCCTAAAAGAAAATGGCAATTCTTCAATAGCAGTTCCACACAGATCAAGTTTTTTTACATGTTTCATTTCCTCTAATATATTTGGCAAACACTGGAGATTTGAGCATTTTTTGAAAGACAGATGTTCAAGTGATGTTAACTTGAAGCTACGGGGAAGAATCCTTAGATTGGTGCATCCAACAGCAGTGAACCATGTAATTTTGTCAAGAAGCCCGATTGAATCATGAACTTCTACTAAATTCTTGCAGTTATCAAGACACAGCTTCTTTAAATTTTGTGCTCCAGACATGTCAGGTGTTTGTTTTATGAATCTGCAACCTCTTAAAACCATTTCGCTCAAAGACTCGAACTTCTGGTTTGCCAAAATTGAAAACTTATTAGTTTTGGAAATTTCCAAATGCAGTTTATGAATATAAATATATAAGACAAACAAAAGATTTCATGAAAGATCAACTGTGCATACCATGAATTTGAGTTGTTTGCCCATTATATTGCAACTATTGGACAAGTCTAACATAACAAGTCTCCTTGAATCAAATTCAGGTGGCAAAGACGGTGAAGGATATCCCCACCATTTTAGTACTCTCAAACTATTTGGGAGATGCACAGGGCCTCTAGAAAAGTGAGCATTTTCAATAGATAGTAATTTTAGGTTTGTCATCTTCTTGAGCTCACTTCCATTCCATTGTACTTCTTTATTCTTTGGCGAGTGTAGCATGATTACTTCAATTGTATCAGTTCCCTTTTAAGCCAAAAGAATAATAACAAGAAGTTACACATTAGTTGTTGGGAATATCATGTACATATTTAGAGAAGATTCCAAGTCATAAAGCAGATTATCCAATTGTTAACAAATTTTATAAACACAAATTTAAGAAAGAAGTTAAGAACCATGCCCTCTAGAACATACTGGTCAAAACAGTTTCATCTAAGTGCAAAAAGAAAAAAATAATACAGCACATACCTTGTCATTTTCTAAAACATCAACAATATCCTCATAAAGCCATAATCTACTGCGTTTTCCAGGTTCTGATGGTGATTCCTGCTTAACAATTTCTCTACCCATGTTCTCTACCAAGTTATGCATTCTCACAAAACCGTATTTATCAATCTTTATGAGAGATTTATCGATCAACACTCGAATAACATACTCGGGAGAGAAACCACGACCTTGGAACAATAAACTTGTGACATCTTTCAAATCGGAGCCTCTAAAGAAACAAGCGATGTCAAGGAAAACTTCCTTCTCATTTCTTTTCAAACCATCATAGCCAACTTTTAGTTTTTCCTGAATATCTTCATCTGGATTTCTTTCAATGGTATCCAATGCTGCTTGCCATTCAGGCATTGTTTTACCATTTAAGTTAGAACCTATTATTTCCAAAGCCAATGGAAGGCCATTGGAATAAAGTACTGCACGCTTAGAGATATCCATGTAACTTGGACTAACCTCATTGCTTTTAAAAGCATGCCAACTAAACAACTCAAGAGCTTCTTTATCATCCAATCCTTTTGCTTCGTACCTTCTTTCAACACCATGTACACGTAACAAATGCTTATCCGTTGTCGTGACAATGATTCTGCTGCCATGACCAAACCAGGAAGGATCACCAGCAAGTGCCTTTAATTGCTCTAATCTATCAACATCATCAAGAATCAAAAGAACTTTCTTTCGTTGAAGCTTGCTTTTCAATACTGCCTTCCCCCTATTAGTACTCCCCAACTTGATACTCTTCTCCCCAACCATTTCAGAAAGTATTGTTTCCTGAAGCTCTACTAAGCCATGCTTTGATTTTTCTCTGATATCACCAAGGAAACACTGACCTTCAAATTGATCAGCAATCAAATTGTACACTGCACAAGCAATAGCGGTCTTCCCTATTCCCCCAATTCCATAAATCCCCACCATGCTTACTCCTTGATTGGATCCAACATCCAAAAGTGAGTTCACCTCTTGCACTCTAGACTCCAATCCAATTGGATAATTAGCCACATGTAAAGGGCTACGATTTATCTTTCTGGACACCTCTTCAACAATTTTCTGAATAACTTCATGTTCATACCTACCCAAATACAAAATACATATAAAGTTAAATCAAATGCATCAAATCCATGCCCAGTTTCATTCACAAATTCAAATCTCATTATATCTTTGTCATGATCCTTAGATTTGTAAAGGTCTATTTTCCTAATTTTTAGTTTCTCAATTCATACTGGAATATATCAGCTAAAGAAAAGAAAGAAAAAAACAAAACAGAATCAACATATATAAAGAATCAAATACAGCTAAGTACCCATGTTTGAGTTTGAAATGTGAACCAGACAAATTAGCTGCTTCTTGAAGAGCAAGCTTCCACTTTTGCAGCTTCTCCTTATCATTCTTAAATCTTTCTCCAAGCTTGTCCAATGCTTTCCCATAAGAACCTTTCTGATGTCGCACATAAGACGGAGTCACCCCGTAAAAAACCGGCCAAACCAAGCGACCCTTCTTCATTATGCACTCAAGGATCATGACAAGCTCTTCAAGACAGTAAGTTGAGGAAGCATAGTTTTCAGAGAAAACAACAATGGCAATTCTTGACTGCTGAATTGCCTTGAAAAGAGCATGTCTAATCTCTTCCCCTCTTCTGAGCCCCTCATCATCCATGAAGGTGTGGATTCCCTGGTCACAAAGAGACTTGTAAAGGCTTCCAGTGAAACCACTTCGAGTATCATCGCCTCTGAAACTGAGGAACACATCATAAGTCCACTCACATGTGGAAGAAGAGGAACATGATTGCTGTGTCATGATAGATGATAACTACTGAAACAACAAACCTTGATTGAACGAGTTATTGTGAAGATTATGTAAGTGTTTTGTTTGGTGCTGTAATGAGTCAAACAATAAGTGAAGATCACAAATTGATGGTAGCGTACGATATGACTCTTGTTATGTAATATCCACGAAGTTTCCTTGAACTTCAAGTGTGAACATCTATTTGACTTGTGGCATTCAGCAGCTAATATATGAATAATTTAATTAAGATAACATAAATTATTTTAGACACCTGTTCTTGAAGAATGAAGATTAAGACAGAAAAATTATTAACAATTAAGAGAACATAAATTATTTCACTTGAAAATCAATTTATTCAAGATTAATTTTGCAAACATTGATTCAAACATATTACCACTAGTTACTTTTTATTACTTCTAATCAAATTGAGGTTTTAAGACAAAATCAATTTTATATTAATATCTAACATTTATATTTTTATAAAATTAATTTTGACTAGAGTCAAAATCAATTCTCATAATTTCTATCATAAAACTAAACATACTCTTAGTAATTAGATCCTTTTCTAAAGAATGACAGTTTTAGTCCCTTTTCATGCAAGAATTGATTCCTAAATGAATGTATAGGACTCAAATGTTAATTATTGGAACCAAATTATTAGTTTAACTCATATAATGTTATAATTTAAATGTTGCTAGTTAAATTAATTTGTGGGTCCTCGTATTTTTATCAAATTTTTAATTAGGTCCACAATTTTTTTTTCTTTTAATTGGGTCCCTGAGTTTTTTTAGTAAATGACAATTTTGGTCTCTAAATGTATAAAGTGGTAACAATTTAGTCCTTGTAAAAACAAAAAATTTAATTTAATATTTGAATGTGTAAAATGTATAACAATTGCATCCAATCATTAGTTTCATAGGGCCATTTTTGTTGAATTCACATATCTGATTTTAATTATGACAAATCAATAATAATGCAAATTGTAGGGAATATGAAAATTGTGTGATGACTAACATTTCTTCTAAGTATTTCCGTGTTAAACGTCTATGAAAAATATTTATGAGCAAGCATTCTGATATGCACAGAACCAGCTCGGAAATGTTGTTAGAGTAAAAGTCTTAGAAGACTACATGAGGCCTATCTGCATGGTGAAGAGTAGAGCTTCCTTCTAAGATTGACCTTTGAAAAATGCAAGACACCAATGCTCATTTGAATTCTTGACAAGCATACCAAGTTGTGCAAATAATATAAAACAAGAAGTTTGAGTATCATATCCATAATAACTCGCGTAATACTCGACAAAATAGCAATGTTCACTAACTATGGCTTTTGGAAACAACAATTATAATGATTGGATTGAAGAAATGTAAATAACAAGAGTATAAATAAACAAAAAAACTATTTTTGACATTTTTACGAACACATGGAGTGCAATAAAAAGAAGTAAAATAATAGAGGATAAAAGACTTGGGATTGATTTCACTAAACCACCTCCTTATGCAAATAAAGGTCATCAATCTAGTTTAAAGTCCAATTATTATCATTAACTCACAAAAATACTCAAACATCAATCCCCCGGATGGAAAGAATCTATGTTCCTTAACTAAACTATCAATCATTTGACTAGTTTAACCAAATGACTTGCTTTAAGAGCAAGAGTTAAAAGATGACTAACAAGCTTTGCTCCATCCCTAGACATAAAATCTATTACGTGTTCCTCTCCATTTCTAAGTTCAAAAGCATTTTCCAATGACAATTCAACCCCAAAATAAGTAAACCTAACTACATGACTACAAAAAGAAAAGAAGAAAATAGATGAAAAAGATGATGAGAAATGGTAAGGAAGCCATGGAGGGCAAGGGAGAACTTCCCAGCTGCAACCTAAAACCCTAGATAGTTCCCCAGCCAAATTTTCCTTCTATTCATATTATTGGTGCTTAAATATAGTCAAACACGTTGCACTGTCGTTTTTGTGTAATTGAGTTGTGCACTTGGCATGCACTTGCTTGCTGAGCAGGCATACAAAAGTTGCACTGGTTCAAGTGGCTGCAAGCTGAGCCTGAGGTGCGCGTTAAGCCTAAGGTGTGCACTGAGCCTAACAAGTTTGACCTCTTCAGCCGTGAAAATTTCCTTTGAAAATGCTTGAATTAGATCCCAACACCAATTGTCTTTTTTCTTCATTTATTTCTACAACAAAATAAATTAAAATTAGATGAAAAATCAAACATTTAAATTATTTTAAAGCTATTCTAATTTATTCTAAACTTAATTATGAATAAGACCAAACAAGCTTAAATGTATGGAAATATTAACATAATTTCCCACAAAATGGTCATTAAAATAATGTTCCTAAGACAATTATCAACCAACAATGCCTAACACTGAAAATAAAAGTATAGGCTAAAAGAGCTTCCAACATCAGAATGATTAAGTAAATGACTATAAGAAGTGAACTTCAAAAAGTAGATCGGAAGGATCCATCTATGCACCTCAAGGAAACATCTTGTCTTCCATATGCACTGAAGGAAGTTAACTCTGTTGGAATTTTCTATTCCAATCATTAATGTGGGCTAACATTATAAGATAATCATATTAGTTATTTATCCTTAGTGAATTTTATTTTATGTGATCAAATTAAGTAAGCCCATTAGACAACTAAATCAGAGGATATAGACTTAAATGAACAGATGTCAGTGTTGGCCCATTAAAGAATAATGGGAACCCTATTAGGTTAATTACGCTATAAGAAGACTATGGTCCCCAATATACCGAGCTGTCATATATAGTTTTTCTTCTCCCCATCTGAATAGTTACGAAGGTCATATTAAGGAATAAAGAGGTTCTGGTGGAGGAAGAACCATGAAGCCACCGGTTACGTTGTTAGCCGGTTATCCGTTCCGTAACAGATCCTAAGAAGAATACATAGATCAAAAATTACCTACGAATTCAGATTCCACTGCGTTTGTTTGATCAATCATTATGGATTCAGGTATTCCTAAAACTCTTCTTGATAATCTAACGTAAGGTGTTCCTGGTGGTTATATTGGTATTTTATAAGGATCCCCTAAAATTTCAACAAACTCAACAAAGGACAAAGGTTGAAAACATCTCATACTCCATTTATGCAGCCACACATCTTGAGGGTTCATCAAAAGATGAATGTTTAAAGCATTATAAGAAGCAACAAGTTGAATGTTAAGACATGTCCTTAAGATTTTATGTGCAACATAAGAATGAAGACTGAAGAGACCTTGTGCAGTCTGAATCGAGGACAGATCACTAACACACCAATCATTGTATCGGCACTTGAAAATCAATGAAGCATACTTCTTCAAATGCTTTGTGTTATGAAAATATGTTAAGTATGATGAAGTTATATATTTTCTTTAAGAAGCCATATCATTTTATCTTCATGAGAAGGATCACTCAAGGAGCATTTGCTATAGGCTTAGATCATGATACATGAAAGAAGTTAATAACAAAAGATTATAAAAGCTTTTTGTTTCATATGTTCGAAGGAAACATTACCTTTAGAAATGAGTACAATAAAGATAACTATGTTGAGAACCTTATGATTGAATTAGCCATTTTAGACAACACAAAGGCAACCTTTGATTCTGAAATTTGTTTAGACAAAGTATAACATGGTATCTTATTATATATCATTAAATATATTTAAAATCATGTATGTTATTAAATGTTTCATTAAATGATATTAAAAATTTTCTATTTAATTAAATTTTATTAAAAATATATTAATTACAGTATTTATTAAATATAATATATAATTAATATAAAATTAATATTTGATGGTATAATATAATTAATGTCCAACAAAAATAAATATTACTTTATCAAATATGATTAAAAAATTAAATTAATTATATATTATACTTACCAGGAACACACAATATATTTAAGCTAATATTAAATTGAACTTTTTTAACAAAAGATATAAGACGAAACTAAATAAAATTAAAAACATATTAGATTAAAAGTGTATTTATTCATTCTAATATTTACAATAAATTTTCTTATAAGAGTATATGATAATATTTTTTAAGAAATTAAAATTTTTTACTGTAACATTTCTCAAACAATTAAACAAAGTTAATGTAAAAGTAGAAAAAAAAAATTATACCGGGAGAAATTTGAAGAAACCTCAATATCATCTGTAATGTAATTTATTCCAACAATCCTATTCTCATTCAAATTTTCTTCTGATACAACAGAGTTGGTTGCACAGGTAAAAAATTTTAAATTGTCTGCATAATCTAAAAATTGACCTGTGCAATGAATGTTTATTATTTTTATGATTTATTTTATGTTAATAATGATAATCTATTGTTTATATAAATATAATTTATTTTTATGTTAATATTGATAATACATAACATAGTAAAAATTTTAATTTTATAATAATTATTTTAATTTATAATAAATAATTGAAATAATAATAATTTTCATTATTTATAAGAACAAATTTTTTTTTGACTCTATAAATATAACAAAGTTCATTTTTCGTCATTGTAAAAAATTTATCTTATGTGTTATTTTTTTATTCGAAATTAAGTTTAGACACATCGACATCCTTTTTTATTTTAATTTTAAAATAATTTGGCAAATTATATATAATAAAAAAAAATACAAACAACCACCACGCACCACCTTCTCTTCCCTAAACACCACCCCCACCACCATAATCAAATCTCACAACAACACCCAATCCAATTTCAGATCAAGGAAAAAAATCAACCAGAAATCCACAACAAATCCAAATCCAAAATTTTCTAACCCCGCACATTGCCATCCCCGACCTTGATATAGGGACGAAAAATAATATATTATAATTGTATAAGAACGAAAAGTAAATAATTTTTTTTACAGAAATGAAAAATGAATTTGGTATATTTATAAAGATGAAAAAAACATATTTATAATGATGAAAATAATTATGAATTATTAAAATAAAGATAAATTATTTTTGTCATTCGGTCAAATAATCACACGGTTAAAGATGATATAATATAATAACTAATATTATTATAATATATTGTTTCAAAATGTACTATATAAACCTAAAACAACATATTTTTATATTAATATATAGTATACCAAATGCATTTTTATAATAATTATACTGATATTATGTATTACAATATAATTTGCATTCAATTTTTTTGTTGGAATCCAAAAAGTAGTATATATAATAATTAGTATTAATATCTACTTATTGTAATAAATCATTTTGACCTTATATTTATATTAAAACTCCAGCAACATCTGTATGTCTTGACTTGACTCTGGAACATTCTTCTATTAGACTCATCCTTCTATTTCTTTTTTTTTTTAAGATAATTATTCAAAACTAAAAACATAAATGATAAACAAAAAAGTAGCAGCATCTTACTGATACTTGAGGGATGAACACAGATTTTGGTATAATACACGGGCTAGACTCAGCAGCACCGTATTGTAGATAAGCAATTAGGTTGTGTCCGTACAGGCCTTAAATTAAATTATTAACGGTTCGGAATAAATAAAACAGAAAACAAAAGGATAAAATGTGAGATAAGAAAATGGGCGGGAACACTGTACTTGTGACTAACCAGATTTTATTAGATTAATTAATAATAATAATAATAATAATAATAATAATAATGGATAATGTTATTCATCAGAAAAACAAAAAGTCAAGATGAATTCAAATTCTTCCGACTAATATTTAAAAAACAAACGAGTGAATGAACCACCCTGCGGTACCTCCGGCTTATGGTTTCAATAGGGTAAGACTTTTGATATATTTACCTCCTCTAATTAATTAGTATCCCTCCCTTTCTCATTTTTATTTTATTAATAAAATATCCTTTATAAAAATAATATAAACCTTATTTTTATCCCCCTTCATCTTGTTTAAATCCTATTACCTCATCTTTATTATGATTCTTTAAACTCTATTACTCCCCCATTTTTATAATTCTTTAATCTTGTTTTTTCATCTCATCTTCATTACTCTTTAAGTTCTTTGCATTTATTTTCTCCTTTCTCTCTCTTTGCATCTATTTAAGTTCTTTGCATCTATTTTCTCCTTTCTCTCTCTTTTTCTCTATCAAAAATACCACCACAAAGGGTTGCTTGATTCCCCTTCCTTTTTTTATGTTATGGGCTCTCCTTCCTGCTCCGTGGGTTTTGAGATCGCATCATAGAAATCAATTTAGGCCAAATGCTAGGAATAAAATTCATGATAGAATTAACAACTTAGTCCCAGAAGACCAGACGAAAAAAACAAATAAAAAAAAAATCAATGTCGTGTGACGGTGGTTTGGAGAGGAATAGTCATGCATATTGGAATGAATAATATGATACGCAAATTCATCCTTTCTTTTACCAGATGCAGCCCTCTAATTTGGGTAGTTTGGGCTCACCACTATTGAAATTAATTTGTTGAGTTTAAGTTTAGAGAGTGCGATGGTAGAGAAAGAGAGAGGTGGAGGAAAAGAGGAGTAATGGAAACGAGATAAAGAAATTTAATAATAAAAAAATGCAAGGAGGTATATTTTATTGAGGTATGTCGTTTGTCATAGGTTAAACCAGTGAAATCTGTTTCTGAATCATGGTCGGCGTCTGTAAATATCCACACTTAAGCCTTCAAGCTGACTGGTTTAACCAACAAAATCATTCACGGTGTATGCTATTTGAAAAAAAAAAAAAAAAACGTGCAGATGTAGTGCGTGTTCTGAATATAATGTGTTTGTAAAATTAAGCATGAATTTGTAATCATGTGGTTTTTGTTTGAATAATAAAATAAAAACATTAGAAAATTGATTTTAATCGTTAGATTTGTGTTTGAATAATAATTATAAAAAAAAAAAAGATGGCCATCCAAACATATATATGAAACAAAAACCATTGACATAAATGAAATAAATAAGATGACTAAATGTAATTTTGATGCAAAAGCTACTTCTATTAGCTTCAATGAGACTCAAATTTAAACCTTAGACATCATGATTCCTACACAATGTCAAACATCAAGGTCAATGGAAAAATCATATTTAACTCATCCTAGAATGGAGTTGATGCATCCCGCATATGAATTTATACACACCCACATTCTGTTAGAGTAAAATGCAAATAAAACTCTTGTAATATTATGCAATGTCATTTCATTCATTCCCACATTCAAATTACTCTTTCTGTAGTGCGAGTGTGCAACAAAATCTTCTTACCCATATAAGTTCAAACTAGCCATGCATCTGTAAAAGATATTAGTTCTTGCTTTCCAAAAAACCATCAGTATTAGAGAACATGTTATTTCAAGCTACAAAAACCAATGGATATTCAGTAAAATTACAGTGACAAAGCAGAATTCTAGCTGCAACAGGTTTTGGAGCAAAGCACTAATATGCAGAGAGAAAATTAATAATCCAGCAAGAGAAAATGGTGACATACAAAACTGTATCGTAATGGAGTTGTCAACAAAGTTAACAGTTGCACTAGAATGAGTTTTAAAAAGCCAAATAAGCACAAAATTAACACAGAAACAGCTCTAACAAATTTCATGCATTACTATAATCATTAATCACCCAAACCTAAAATCCCTCCAAAAAGATCTTTATCACTTTTCTCAAAACTCAGCCCTTCAAAGCTTGCTTTTCCTTTGTCTTTTGGATCTTCAATACCTTTTTCACAATCTTTTGCTCTTCAACCAAGAAAGCTCGAATGATTCTACAGAACCAGAGACAAAAGTAAGCAAGGTACTCCATCAATTTGCACAAAGAAAATTAAACATACTGTAGATTAAGAAGATTGAGAAAAACAAACCTCTCTCTAACAGCACTGCCAGACAACACACCACCATATGCACGGTTCACAGTCCTTCGGTTTTTGGGTAACCTTGATCTCTTATATTCTGTTGGCCTTAAATGTGGAATCTGCAATTGCCAAGCATTAATAACCATTATGTTATACCGTGTATCATTCATACATAATCCTTTACCAATCATAGAAAGAAAAATCTAGTTGTAGGAACCTTGAACATCATAATCTTAACTTTTAAGACAAATGTTAAGTTTGAACGTTAATTTAGTGGAAAACCAAGTCAATAAAAAACAGTCCACGGCCACAATTTCAACGTTAAGGCTTTTGGGAACTCCACGACCCCAATTGCAGTTCCATTGACCACATTTGTTACAATTTTTTGCAATATTACAACCACACAATTTAAAAACCACGACTAACACCATTCACTATTAAGGCGCTAACTTTTTGGCAACTTTTACCTTAAGACTTGAAAATAACCCTTGAGTCTTATGTGTGCATTTTACCTTTAACTACCAGATACCACCAAAACATCTATTAAATTACATGACACATCATAAATTCTCTCTAACTCAGCAAATCATCCTGATCTAACCAATCAAAAAGTTCATCCACACACTAAACAATTTCAAAATTCCAATTACATTAAAAAAAAAAAAAAGCACAAGCAAGAACCAATCTTTCCAAAATACATTTACTTTTTACAGACTTTTCCAAATTCACTCAAATATTATGCACATCACATACAAAAGCAGCATTATAAAGATCTTTTTTCAAAATTGCATACATACCCCTTGAATCCTCTTTCCAGTGACAGGGCACTTGGGTCCGCTGGCCCTCTTCTTCGTGGTCTGATAAACAAGCTTGCCACCTGCATTCAACAATCAGCAACCGCACATTAAAATATATTTTTGGAGCCCTCGCGGCGGCGCAAAACGACAACGCGCCGTGAGTGAGAATAAACGACGATGTGAGGCGAGCGAAGAGAGTTTATTTACCGGGAGTCTTGACGACTCTGTGCTGGTTGGATTTGGTGGCATAGCTGTGGCGCTTGCGGTAGGTGAGACGCTGCACCATCTTCTCCGATCAGCTTCTTCCAAACCCTAGGGTTTCTCTCTTCCACGGCAAACAGAAAAAAAAAGTTTCTGTGGACGCGCTGAGGTACATATAATGAGAGTGTTTCTGCAGCGCCCTAAATCTAAGGGCGATGAGAACATCATCGCCATCTCGTGGATGAGTATCGGACGGTCATGAATATCACACGTAGCACTTCAGAAACCATTTTAAATATTTGAGTGATACTATTAATGTATTTAAGTTCTTATAATTTATTTTATGGCCGTGAGAGGGAAAAAAAGTAATTATAAGGTTACTAATTTCATTTGAAATATCATCTTCTCTCCTGAATTTTTTTATAAAATAATGATAAAAAATAGTTTATAAATGACAAAAATAAAAATTTAAAAGTAATAAATAAGATAAATATTCATTTTAGTTTCTCAAAATATGAGGGTATAACAAATTAGTATGAAAATTTTAAATTTAAATATCAAATAAGTAAAAAGTGTGACAAATTATGATATTGGGTTACAGATTTGTGAATCATCTCATTAAGCCAATAAACCTAATGAGTTTTATCCAAAGACTATTCCTTTAGTCTGCCTAAATTTAATGTGTAATTATTTTAATTTATTATGTTAAGATTTTGATATTTAATTTAAGATGTTAGCATTGATTTTTTATGTTTAAAATGTTAATATATTTTAATGTGATAAATTTTAGCTTCATAAATGAGGTCAATTTTTCCTTTTTCTAATTTTATACTTTTTTGAATTACTCTTTGAACATGTAAATTAAAATTATCCAACCTATCTAAAACGTGAATTTTGTAAGTTGAACCTTAAATGGATTGGTTCCTGTATCCACGCCTAGTAACAATGAATTGAAAATATAATTTATCAAAAAAAATTATACATGATTAATTATCTTGTTATACTTATTCCTTGATTACATCACGTACAAGTTATTACACTGTGAATTAACTGATTGTTACGTTACTATTTAAAGTTGTTATTTGACATAAGGAATAAAAGTGGCAATACAAAATAAGCTCAAAGATTTTGATCCAACATAATGTATATTAAAGATTTTTAAAAAATAGAAAAAATATAGTAAGCCCCAAAATAAACATATATTATTTATATATTCAAAAGTACATTATTGTTATATATATACATATATATATATATATATATATATATATATATATATATATATATATATATATATATATTATCTTTAATTATTAATTTAAATATTTTTTTTGAATAATGACATTTTTAATCATATGTTTTTAAAAGATATTTATTTAATTATTTTCATAAAACATATTTTAATGTAATCAAATTAAAAAAATATATATGTATACGTATAAGTAAAATATAATTACACAAAATTATTTAGTTAGTAATCTCATTAATGTTATGGCAAAATTATACTTTTAGTTCCCAAATCAACTTCAATTTCGCATTTGGTCCCCCAATAATTTAATTCACAATTTTGGTCCTCCAATTTTATAAATTCCTGCAATTTTGGTCTTGGACGCCCCAATTGGACATTGACCATTAGTCTCAAACGTTGACTGTCACGTGTCAACGCCTAAGAGGTTTCCTAAAAAGGCTTGTTTTTTTTTTTACATGGTATTGAACTTCTATTCCTCAGTGTTTTCTCAGCATTCTCTCCCACCTCCTCTCCCCTTCCACCTCTTATCCCCACCTCTCTCCCCTCGCCTCCTAGCTTTACACAGGAATCAGCCAAGTCCCATGGTTCACTTGGAACCCCACCACTGTCATCGAACTCGTCGCCCTCCTCCACAGTCTCGGCCACCACTTCCAATCCGAATCCCTTATTCCCAACGCCAGTTCTAGGTTACAGCCACGCCAACGCGACCTCATTCTTTTCTACGGCAAACTCATCGATTCACACTCCAAGTGAAACTCCCACACCGCCTTCGAACGCCGCTTTTGGTTACCTCCATAACCTTGTCCGCACTTCCTCCTCCCTTCACGTGAAACGCAAGGCCTACCAATACATGGTGAGTGGCTTATGTTTAATGGATAGACCCCGTGAGGTCGAGGATTTGGTTCTTGGGCTTTAACCTTCGGGCTTCATTGTAAGGGTGTGGGGTATAAGGGTTAGGGTCGCGAGCAGAATTGGTGAAGGTGGCTATGGTGCATGTCGGCGACGGTGGGTATGGGGGGTTAGAATGAGTTTTTTGGTTTTTAATAATATTTAAAATAAATTAAATATAATTAATTAGGGTTCGGGATTTGTAAGTGATTTTGCTTTTAGGGTTTCTTTCAGTAAAAAAATTTAGCATTGAGGGTTAAAAATCGCAAACTGTTTCACGTATCTATTAGACGTTGACACGTGACAGTCAACGTTACTGTTTAACGGTCAACGTCCAATTGGAGCGTCCAGGACCAAAATTGCAGGAATTTATAAAATTAGGGAACCAAAATTGTGAATTAAATTATCAGGAGACCAAATTCGAAATTGAAACAAAAGTGGGGGACCAAAAGTACAATTTTGCCAATATTATTAATGTAAATATATAAATAAGATGATATTTTCTAATATAGTATTGATTATTAAGTTTATTATGTATAATATAATATATTATTGAATTTAATAAACTTAATGATGATATATGTATATATGAAAAGTATAATTATTTTAAATGAATCTATGTATATTGGAAATTTATTATTAAATAAAATATAAATTTTATATATTTTACTAATTCAGTGAATATATTGATAAAAGATAAATTTTATATATTTTACTGAAGAACTTGTTGGGGGATTTAGTATCAATGAAGTTAATTTTTCTTTCCCAAACTTCGACAACAGATTCCTCTAGATTGATGAAGCATTTATGGTACGTTCGTTGACTAAATGCCTCGATCGAATTTGAAATTGCCCTGTATAATTTTGCTCACACTGATTCACGGACAAAGTGATGTTTGATAATGGTGTACACTGTGTATGTAGTGTGGGACTGTGACCATTAAATTGTGGTTCACATGGTGACGTACGCTTACGCTTTTCTGCAATAACAGTGGTTATGTCCATATTAGTATTTATAAAATACGCACAAATGAATTGGGCTTTTGTATTCATTGTTACCATTAGGTACATGATTATTTTGACTGTCAACACTTTGTCTTCTTTGTTGCAAAATGTCTTTTCTATGTTTCCTCCATTCAGCAAAATTTTCCATTTCAACTTCCACTTGTGAATAAATTCTACATTATTGTGTAAAACTTTGAAAATCAGAATTTAAGATAAACATATCAAAATTGCAATATGTAATATTGATACCGTATATTTAGTATTGTACAATTAGTACCGACCTAACATTGTTTAACAAAAAAACAATTACATGAAAGAGTGATACAATAGTCTGTATAACATGTATTAAATTGTATAAACATAGAAACTTTCCTTGAGGGTTAGTTGTTGAAGACAATGTCGTGTTGTTGTCGAAATTGTGTTTTCTAGCTTCCTGTTCCGCACACAGCACTACTACGAAATCTATCAGCAAGTGTACTGAGTCACAAGTAATATAAAACGGTAAGAATCGAGTATCGATCACAGGGAGTTTGTTTCATTCACAAAAGCTTTCATTCAGTAAGTGGACATTTGTATAAATTCATGAAATGGAAATAAACACAGGATATAGTTGCAATTCTAAAGATAACTACAAAATTAACTATATAAATGCGAGAGATGAGCAGATGATTAAAACGTTGGGTCCTTTTACTAAGTAACTTGATGTAATTAAAGGTTTTTCTCTATTTAAGATTGTTTCTTTATTCTATGCCGAGAGCAAATACACCAAACACCGATTCCTCGCGTGAATGGACTAATTCTATTTAAACCTCATTCTAGGATGTCTCGTTGAACTTAGCCTAAACGAATTGCATTACGATTATAGCATATTAAAAACTAAATCACTGCACTTTGTGTCCAGACATACAGTTATCTAGCCCTGCTCTATCCAGTTCTTAGGATTCAAAACATTTTCCAATGCTGAAAATCCTAACTTTACACACACATGGATGATCAGTCCACAAACATGCAATAATTAAATACAGATAAAAGCAATAAACACATCAAAATAACATTAAATAGATGGTAAAGAGTTTTTACATCAAGGCTCAACAGAAATTCTCAACAAAAGTTTTTGCCTTCCATGGCAGTTACCACCTTTAAGTTACAATAGGGGTTTTTGGAAGCAAAATTCAGATTACATAGTGGTGGGGATGTCTCCTCCACCTCTAAGAACCTAGAAATTGTTCTAAAACCTAAAATCCTCTTGAAAGTTGAGGTTTTTTATGCTCCCTTGTCCTATTTTTCCTTTCCGTGTCTCTCTATTGCATAGGCTCTCAAGCATACAAGCCTACATCTTTTTTAGCCAACTTTAGCTTTTAAGGGTTTTCTGTCCTTGAAGGCTCGCTTAGCGCCATTTTCGCGCTAAGCGCGGGTTAGTATTTTTGGCTTAGCGAGTTAGGCGCGTTGGGCGCCAGAAGAGACAAATGACTCACTAGGCGAGCTGATGGCGCGCTCAGCGCATGCATACGTGGTAGATTCTCCTAATTCGCTAAGCGAGCTGATACCTCGCTTAGCAGATGTTGCTCGCTAAGTGCATATGGCTCGCTTAGCGAGACACCAACTTCTGCAACCTTCTTATTCTTCATCTTTTCTCTTGAAACTGAAGTTGAAAACACATTAATTCACAATGAAGGGAATATCTACTGCATAAAAATTAAACTAAACATAAAAATATGTACAAACCTACAAAAAGAACTATAAATTAGAGAAAATACATAAATTTCATAATGTTTTTCAATACAAAAGTTAATTGTAAATGATGATTAACACTTCCCTTATGGTTTAGCATTTATCATCATCTGCGTTTTATTTGTTGTTGAATGACATTTAATGGTGATGATGATGGAAGAACAACATCATCAAATTGATCTCCAATAATATTCATGAACGAAGCATTTAAAATTGGTGAAGAAGGGCTTCTCTTGCATTACCTCGCATTTTCTTTCGGCTCAAGTCTTTGATTAGACTTTGGGTGGCACCAGCTAACCAATCAATCACAGCTACAGTACATGAAAGTACTAATTATTAATTGTCTTCATTAAATGCATTGACAGGTTTTAATAACACCGTGTGCCATTTGAAAAAAGGGCCTCGACATTTGTGACGTTGCATTCACAAAAGACAAATATACAAACTACTAAATATATATTTTTCGTATTTTTGTGTTATTAAATATGTGGTTACTCATTTAGAATTTTGGCCTTGTAAATAGTTTCGTTGATGCTTTGTTCAATTATGTACTATAATATCTTTTAGAAAGTATTAGTTGTTCAATTTTTTTGTGTTTAAAATTCAAAGTTTTGTTAACATTGTATTAAGTAATTTCATCTTATGTATTAAATTTCAGAATTTTTTGAGAGCATAACTATATGTATTTAAAGTCATATGATCCAGTGACCTTCCAAATATTGAGCAATTAATACTATGTAAAAATCTATCAATGTGACAATAGAGCAACTTAATAAGTTGAGAATAAATATCGTGGAAACATATACTTCATTAACGTTGATGAAAATAAAGTAAATATGAAATTAAATATTGTCTAATACCCGAAGGTAATTAACTTACACGATTAGCTTACAAATTAATGTTACATAATTTTTTCATGAACAAAAAACTGTCAACAAAAGTTATTGGACTGTGGACTGGAATATTCAACTGGACTCGTCTTCGTCCCATATGAGCTAGCTGCTTCCTCAAGATGACTTCCCATACATGTTGCTTAGCCCGATAATATAACATGATCTCATCTCCAGCCATCAAGTCATTGTCCGTTAAGAATCGGTACCAAGGCTCAACCAGACATCATAGCCCATTATGCATGGAGATCCTCCATATGTGACGACGACCACTACTACGTTGGACAGTCATATATTGTGTTAATGCATCAACCAAATCGCTTGCATCGGGTGGCAGGAACTACATTGCAACCAAGGCAGTCAGTAATGATTGTAAGGTCATTAATAAAGAAAACAAAGGTTTTTGATATGGAGAAAGTCATACCAAGGGTGAAGGACGTGAGATCAAAAGGTGGGTAACATCAACAATAAAGACATAAGTTATACTGGTTGTGGGAGGTCTTGCACATGTTTGTATATGCAATGGTGGCATGAAATGGATATCAAAACTCAGGTGCAACAAAACTGACCATAACACCTTCATGGTCGAGGCTTCTTCTGAAGTCCTTGAGTCCATCGACAAAGTAGTACCTGTTACCATATTTTTTGAGCTTTATAAAGTGTTTGTCTCCATAATGGAACAACACATAAGGTGGGTAATCATGAGCCCATTGCCTATGATATATTGATGGTACCTCAATGAGGTTTTGCAATTAAACATTTAAACATATGACAATTGTAAGTTGGATCATTTATTAAGTACATCACATATAATTTGTTTGGTATTTACAGAAATGGATAAAATCATTAGGTGAGGAATTACTTACCTTATCAACATGGAATGTCGTCTTAAATTGGTATATGACGGTGGATCCCAAGAAATTAGGTGGACCCTGAATCACAAAATTTGCCTAATTAATTACTCATAATTTATATGCTTTTCATACGCATACTAAATTAGTGCTTATACCATTGGAAGGAGATGAATAATATGTTCCTTATTGTAGTCGACAGAATTACAATACACTAAATATAATCGTAAAACTATTTTAACCATACAAACTGAGTTCTAAAAAAGAGAGATAATTATAAATTTACAAATAATATGAATATGTGACAAATGTATTAATTTTTTTTCATAATTTTTTTTCAATTATAATTTTTCACCTCTTAATTTTAACCTTTATTTTGGATAAAATATTCATTATAATAATAAAAATATTTGTTGTTTTCTTTAAATTTTTTATTTGTAATTATATGTTGGCCATCAGTGTGGACTCTGGCAACCACGTGTTGCGACTAGTAAACCATTGACGGTGTTTAGACTTTAGGGTGTAGCATCAGCCCAAAGTACTTTGTATTTTCTTTTTTCTTCTTTTTTTATTTAATTTTTATCCCCCCACCCTAAAAAATCCGTCAATTTTAATCTGTTGGCCTTCTCCCATATAATGTACTCTTTCTCTATTCTTTCCTCTTAATCTTTCTTATTCTCTCTTTTTTATTTTTTTAAATAGTGTTTTTAGTACGTGTAATAAATATAATAAATATTTGTTTTATTAAAATTTATAATTTATAAATATTATTTTAAATTTATAATAAATAATTTATACTGTGATGATATAAAGTTACCCCCACCCCCTAAAAACACTCTTATATTAAATTAAAAACTCTTAGAAACACTTCTGTTAAAAATAATTTCTAAAAATACTAGTTATTCCAATTGAGAGAAATTTTACTCTTTTCACATATAAATCCGAAACAACTTCGGCCAATATCGAATAACTGGGAATGACAGCGAATTTACCTAATCATTCTAATATAACTAATGTTCCTATATGCATGTTAACCAATGTTCTCATTCTAATATAACTAAATATTGGGGGAGGGGGATGAATTAGTGATCATTTGGAGCTTTAATCATTTGAGCACCCTTTTTTTGACTACTTTCCAAATAACTTTCATCATAGCACTTCCACAAAACTATGAACTGAACTACTGGGGCCGTAATTAATTAGTTGATGTATAGATGTGTCATGATGTACATAATTCAAGTGTATGTCTCTATGCTTAAATTAAATGAAAACTATCTAGTAGATAAAAACCTCTGCCTTCTCTTTTTCTTTCCTTTCTAAACCTATAAATCTACACGGTGAAAACTTAACTTTGTATTCCGAAATGGTTTCAAGCTTAGGTGACCAAACCTGGTCCTTAGGCTTCACAAGCATTTGATAGTGTTTTCTCAACTCAGGAGTGCTGCATAGGAAGTTGTTGTCAATATTAATGCTGGGGCAACATGGTCTTTTACTTCTATTGATTAGCCTTGTGATGAACTCAGGCATGACCTTTATCAACACCCTTCCATTGGAACCTTTCAAGTACTCAAAAGTACACTCCCCAAATTTGATGGTGGACTTGTTATTAGTGTGTGATCCCAAGGACAAGAGTGAAGACACAGATAGGGTTTTGCATGTGATCAAGCTATCAATTGGGAGAACAAAATAGGCTTCACCTTGAATGAGCTCATCCTCTAAGGCTAAAGCAGGAATTGGGTGTCCAATGAAGAAAGAATCTGCATGGCAAACTACCTTGTTTGGGAACTCAAACATGATCTCACTAGCAATGTGCTTACCCTTTAGAGATCTCATGGTGCCATCCCAAAAAATAAGTTTCGACGACGACGATAAGGATGAATTCTTTGGATGAAAGCATGGAGTCACGGCTGCATTCCCCATTCTAAGGGAAAGAGATCTTGAGAGAATTTGTTGTGTGTTGTGTTAATGGGTGGAGAATGTATAAGAATGGTGAATATTATATGAAGGGATGATGTATATATATGTGGTGAAGGAAATAGTTGACTTTTAATTAAGTTGACTTTATCAAAAAGTTCTATGGTTGTTAATATGTGCAAGGCGTGGAGGGTCGGTGTGGTCTGGTCAGCCATGCCGGCTTTGAAAATTTTAAATTTGTTCCCTCTCTCTCTCGAGTTGGAACACTCTTGTGTTAGACTTTGCCAAAAAAAAAAATAATCGTCACATAATGTTAAACTTTGATATTTTACTATTGTATTCAAACCCATTAATTAATTAAATCAAATGGTTCTTTCTGCATTAATTTACGAAGGATTTTTTGAATGAAGCTCTTGATGGTTTATGTTGTTTCATCCACTAGGCTAGTATTGCAATTGAAAGTGTCTCACTATGGTGCAATATGATAAACATTTACATGACGTTTATTCTTTCATATTGAAAGGAACAATATACTGGTACTATATAATGTGTTTACATTGATGGTAGGAGTTTACATTAATTGAGCATAAAATCATGGTAAAAACACTATAAGAAATAATTATTTATCACATTCGAAAATGAGGATGAACCGGGACAGACCTAGAGGGGGTAAGGAGTCCTAGTTCCTGTCTCCTCTTCCCTCTCCCTTAAATTATATATATATAAAAATGTTAATGTAAAATTAATTGTATATGTTATTATTATAATAATCATTAAATTTAATTAATTGATATAAAATTATGTAAAATTAATTATGTTTGTTGTTATTACCGTAACAGTTAAGATTATCATTTAAAATTTAAAATAGAAGTAGTTCAATTTTATGTATAAAAATAGTAAATATTTTTTTATATATAAAAGTTAATGTAAAATTAATTGTGTATGTTATTATTATAATAATGATTAAAGTTAATTAATTGATTCAAAATTATGTAAAATTAATTATGTTTGTTGTTATTACATTAACAGTTAAGATTATCATTTAAAATTTTAAATAGAAGTAGTTCAATTTTATGTATAAAAATAGTAAATATTTTTTTAAATTATTATCTATTAAAAATTTGACATTTAAATAATTACAAAGAAAGAAGAAGAAAAAATTTCAACCTCCCTTTAATAGATTTGTGGATCCATCCCTAAGGGTATCCATTAAGCTTTTGAAGAATGCTAGCAACATTCTCTTTCTTTTTTATTTATAGGAATTGAGCATGATACTAAGAGATTTGCTACACTCACACATCATGTTTAACTATTTTCTTTTTAATGGTTCCTTTATGATTAGTTAAAATTAATTAAAAATTATCAATTTTGATGAATCTTACTTTAATGACTTTCCTAATTTAGAAATGAGACTCACTAAAATTGATTATTTTAATAAATTCCAGTCAAACATATATAAAGAAAATAGCAAAACAAGTGTCAGAAAAATATTGCTAGCATTTCTCAAAATCATATATTTAGTGTGTATATTCCAATTATTGTTTTTTTATTAGATGAATAAATAAATATAAATGTTTGGAAAACCAATTATTCTGAATCTATGATGAGAACTCGATAAGTATATATGCAAGGTTAAGGTTATAATTAGGTCTTTAAATATTTTATGATGTAAGTGTGGTTGGAGTCAAGATTCTTTCCATTTCTTGATGAGAACTCGATCGATAAGTATATATGCAAGGGTAAGGTTATAATTAGGTTTTTTACTTAATAGAGAATAATTTCTCAAAATCATAAGAATGGAAGAAATTAAAAAAAAAAGTATGAAAAAAGGATCTTTTCTCATGTGGTTGGATACTGTTGTATGGAGGGCGTGAGGAGAGATTCCTGCGATCCGGAGGATGGTTCACAGTGATCCTCTGGCGAGCGACTCCAACTGCAAAATTTATGAGGACTCCAACATTTAAGTAAGAATTTAGACCAAAGAAGTGAGAAAATGAGTGGAGATAATTCAAATCTGTGAAGTCCTTAAATATAGGCATCCTAGAGGGAAAAGCCGTTAGATTTATTAGATACATTTGAGTACTTAAATTTCTAAGTTCTTGTTATTATCCTCACTTGATATGTATCTAATTTAGACACAGGTTTCTACTTTGGGGGATGGATTTGATCATGTCTTTAAGGTCCTTGTATCCTCAACGAGGTGGCACGGGTTTAACAGTGGAAATTGATGTACCCTCTACAACAATTATCAAAATTTACAATTTTGTGTACTATGATACTAGATTTTGACCCCTATTATACGATTTTATTTATATTATATATTTTAAAATTTATATTTATTATTTTTAAAATGTGTATACATAAATAAAATTAAGATAATGATATCAACATTAAAATTTATTAGAAAGTTTGTCACTCTCAAGGTGTAACTTATATATTGAGTTAATAATGATTTCACTTAATATCAATGGATTATAAGTTTGAAATCTAACATAATATTGTTGGTAAAATAATTTGTATATGTTGACAAAAAAAAGATCAAATTAATGTATAGTTATCTCATTTAAAGTAAAATATATATTTTTTAAAAATTTATTTTAAGTGTCAACTATGAGCCGATCCGATTTCAGGTTTGGCAGTGGCTTTGGAGAGCTCACGGTGGTGCTAATAATTCAGTCTTTGCCTTGGATTTTAATTAATTTTACTACTTTCCAAACAACTTTCATCATATAACTTCCACAAAATTATGAACAAAACTAGGGCCGTAATTAACTGATGTTTATATGTGTGATGTATAATTGTACAAATTTCAAGTTTATACTAGTCTCTACTTTAATACATGAAAACTATCTAGTAGATACAACCTCTGCCTTTTCTTTTTCTTTCCTTTCTAAACCTATAAATCTACCCGGTGAAAACTTAACCTTGTACTCCGAAATGGTTTCAAGCTTAGGTGACCAAACTTGGTCCTTAGACTTCACAAGCATTTGATAGTGTTTTCTCAACTCAGGAGTGCTACATAGGAAGTTGTTGTCAACATTGCTGCTGGGGCAACATGGTCTTTTACTTCTATTGACTAGGCTTGTGATGAACTCAGGAGTGACCTTTATCAGCATCCTTCCATTGGAACCTTTCAAGTACTCAAAAGCACACTCCCCAAATTTGATGGTGGATTTGTTATTTGGGTGTGATCCCAAGGACAAGAGTGAAGACACAGATAGGGTTTTGCATGTGAAGCTATCAATTGGGAGAACAAAATAGGCTTCACCTTGAATGAGTTCGTCCTCTAAGGCTAAAGCAGGAATTGGGTGTCCAATGAAGAAGGAATTTGCATGGCAAACTACCTTGTTTGGGAACTCAAGCATGATCTCACTAGCAATGTGCTTACCCTTGAGAGATCTCATGGTGCCATCCCAGAAAATAAGTTTCGACGATGAGGATGACGATAACAATGAATTCTTTGGATGAAAGCATGGAGTCACTGCTGCATTTCCCATTTGTAAGAGCAAGAAATCTTGAGAGAATTTGTTGTGCGTTATGTTGTTGATTGGACAATGTATAAGAATGATGAATTATTATATTATGGGATGATATATATATGTGTGGTGAAGGAAATACTTTGACTTTGAATAAAATTGACTTTGATAAGGTCTAATAGGGTTGTTTGTGAATGGCGTGGATGGATCGGTAATCGGTGGAGTCTGGTCAGCCATGCCGGCTTTGAACATTTTGATTTGCTTTTTGGTTTCTCTCTCTCGAGTTACACTCATGTGCTAGACTTGCCACAAAAACAAATCATCACACGACACATAAGGTTTAAACCTTGATGATGTGATGTTGTATTCAAACTATTATACTAGTTAAAATGTGCTCTACTTATTCTTCGATGTTTACATTAGTTTGGCTTTTCCATTTTTCCTACTGTGTGATCCATGTATTTAGACATTTATTATGGCCACAACAATCAAAGGTTCTAACCTGAATGAAGAAAAAACAAAGGATTCACGAATCATATGGTAAATAACAACTATGGAATTCTGGAAAGAGACTAATTTAGTATTTATATATAAAGAAGACCAACGTACGTAACAAAATAGTTCCACATCTTTAATTTAACATGGATTGGACTAACAACTCTTTTAAAGATATTGGTTGAAAATTATTAAGTATAATTTATTATTATAAAATACAGTATGAGTGTATGGATAATGTTAAATATTAAACTTTAATTTTTATATTAATTTTTCATTTCAAATCTTCAATCACTACTTTTAAGAGTTTTTTTTAGGCAAATTGAATATATATATATATATATATATATATATATATATATATATATATATCACTACTAAAAAATATATTTTTAACATCGCTTATGAACCAATATTGAAAGTATCGACATTAAAAGTATTAACGTTAACATCGGTTACAAAGCTGATGTTAAACTAAATTACACAACATTAATTTTTAAAAAAACCGATGTCGTATCATTAGAAATAAACAAAAAAAATGTAAAATATGTAAAAACCAATATTAATTTTAAGAAAAATCGATGTTGTAGTTCATTGATAACATCGATTTTACTAAAAATTGATGTCGTATAATTAGAAATAAACAAAAAAATGTAAAATATGTAAAAACCAACATTGCTTTTAAGAAAAATCGATGTTGTGGTTCATTAACAACATCAGTTTTTACGAAAATCCGATGTTATTAAGCATAATTCAACATTGGTTTTTAGAAAAATTGATGTTGTTTTATGCTCAACAACATTGATTTTTTGTAAAATTAATGTGTTTTTTGGTGAACAACATTGATTTTACGAAAAATCGATGTTGTGAATGCACAACAACATCGATGTTGTTTTCTTAATCATCCCAAACCTCCAAATTGAAAAAACAGAAATAATCTAATTTTCAGGTAGTTCAAATTTTGTCCATAATAATTGAATAATTATTATCAATAAAAATATATTTAAAGTAATGAAAACAATAATGTCAATACATAAAATCATTTGTAACCTAATCTAAATTAACATAACTCTATAATTGTAAAATTACTTAAACACCTAGTGTTTCATTTTTAACTTTTAGATAATATATTGTCCACTGAATGCAAATTGTCTTCATTGTCTCTGGTTCCAATGGTCTTGGATTAGTAAAATATTGCATGATATAATAAAACATAAGTTAATAAGTATAAATAATAACAATTATAATAAATTGAATCCTTCTAGGACTATCATTGACATCCAATGCATTACATAGTAGCCACACTCATGCTTCTTTTTGCTTATTACACTAAATTGAATAGAATATTCAAATATTCAAAGTTATCCAAAATTTAGTGTACAGAGTGATAAAATGTAATTTTTAAGACATCAAACATTGTATAAATGACTTACTTTAACTACAATCCATCTAGTAGCAACCTTGAATTTACTTCCTTGATTATCGTTGAATCCCTTCACAACATTGATTGAGAGAAACATGCATGTGTATTGTATAATTAAAATATTGATGTCAAATACTAATGATAAAGTAAATGTATTACAAAATACAATTGACCTGATAATAATTGCTTTCAAGTAGTTGTCGGACCAATTGTGTAAGGAACATAACCAAATAACAACATTGTCCTTAGGACATATAATGACCATTTGCCAATGTGCATTGCATTGGAGAATATTAAGTTATTATAATGCATACATTATTTAAATTGATTTGTTCAGTTTTACTTACTCATTCAAGTAGGTTCTTAGGTAAACATCTCTATGTGAATTCTGCATCCATTTCTTAATATAATCTTTTGATTCAAATTGCAATTGTCCAGATCTTTGTATGTACTACGGCTTGAGGAATCCATACACAGAGGCATTCTTCGCTTGCATACTTGTCTCTCAGTCGTATGCCTATTGTTGTTAAAATAAAGTAAATTATGTATGAATTTAAAGCAATCAGTTACCTAACATAGAATAATGTAAATTGACTTACAAAATCCATATTTGTATAACAAAGATGTTGAAACATTGATCATCATGTGTTATTTCAGAAAGATCTCCATACTTTATTTATAAGGGGAAATTATCACTATAATCCCAAATACGAAAGCATCCCACGACACCTGCAAAGGCTTGAGGAAAAGTTATAGGATGGTCAATGTCATCATAAATAGGGGATCAACATTAGGATTTGATCTATCTATAGGTTTTGACAATCCCTTGAGTCCCTATTTATCCTACACAGTTAATAAACATAAGTGAATGACAGTTAACACTTTATTTGTAACAAATCTTTTTTTAACAATAACAAATACAAAAAAATGAAATACTTGTTCTAAAAAAGGTTATACAAGATTTGTTGGTCAAGCAAGGAAGGTATTAAGTGTTTGCCTCATTAACTGAACCTCTTGAGTGGGTACAAGAACACGAGAATCAGCATCTCGAGCTTTCTCAACACCGATCTTCACTTGATCATTGCCCAAAGGGACATTGTGGGTGGTCGTCAACCCCTCATAAACTCTTCCAAGAGCAACCAGGCAAGGAGGATTCTCATTGACATACAACCCATATTTCTCTTAGTCACCTGTGTCTGGGTCCTGCCTCGAGGGATTGACACAACTTCCCTTTGTTCTGGCAAGAGTACCAGAAAAACCAACCTCAAGCTCAGGAGACAGTGCGAGTCCCTATGATTACATCTACGACTGCATCTGGCTGAAGGACAAATTAGCTATCAAGTCACTTTTTTAGTGATTAACTCCTCCAGCCAGTCCCTGGTTTTTTGTGTCAGTTGCTCTAGGGCTTCTAGAGTCATGGATGTAGACGTGAGGGAGCTTCTTCAAGCTGGTCCAAAGTATTGTTTGATCGTGACACCGGTTCCAGTAGCATGGATACGACCAGGGTGCTCTGGTCACCCAATGGTAGCAATTAGTACATCTCGATGTCCATGGACGACAAAGCTTCCTTGTGAGGCCTACTCTTTCAGGTAATCCTGCAGTCAAAAGATGAAACAAATTTAGTTTACAACCTATTATTATTATAACAAATGACCACTGGCATAAAAAAGTCACTTATAATCCTATTTGCAATTTCCTCCAATCCATTAACATAAATAACAAATTTTTTCGTGCAAGTCATATTCTACTTCACGTGTCGTCTAATGAGATATGGAGGATCAATAATTGTGTTAGTGCTCCTGAATTGAGCTACTTTCTTCAATCATTTCTCTTTTTCTTGTCCTCCATCAAATTTTTTTCCAAAAAATCATAACCCCCACGAGACAAAACGTGAGGGGCAGTGTTTTATTTCTGGATGGCCTACGCCTTTTTTGAACATCGGTAATAATTACACATTAGGCTAAGTTAATACGCTTGACAATAATGCGTAAATATGAAATTCCAAAAATAATGAAAATCAGCTAACCTCTCATGAAGGGTCTCTATGGCTTTGACAAAACTGGTTCCACTTCTCTTTGCTTACGTCATACTTTTCACATACTTTATCATTCTCGCCCTCTTTGTCATCTGTCAGAGCCCATTTGAAGGTCAAATCTAACTTAAACTGCCTATATTGATTTCTTACGGTTTGAAGGATTTTTTTCTTCATCTTATGATTGAATGCTTTAAGAATATCAAATCCAATCTGCGATACAATAAATACATTTAATAGTTAGTCAATTACAATTTAAGATTTTTATTACAACCAATTACAACAATATTCAATATTTAATTGAAAAACCTAAAATGTCCTCCCAGATTAAATCCTTTTGAGTTGTAGAGACTTCTTTCTAGTTAACAAATGTAACATCCACCTTGTCTCGAGCGACGATCCTCAAATACGTCCTTAATTTATTTTTGTGGGGACCATCAATTTTCCCAGTAGCAGGATTCACATAAACCACTGATCTCTCCGCCCCAACAGGTCTGGTAGCCAATGATCTGAGTCGTGTTACTTTTCTTGTCTTTTTCGACGTAGATGGCGAAGGTGTTAATGACTCAGGAGGAAGAAGAGGGGAGATGGGTGGTGTAGCTATGTGCTTGTTAAAAAACAACATTAATTAAAGTCAACTCAAAACTATATTAAATTATGTAATTGAAATCATGAAAGCAAGTAAATATAAAACAAATTACATTATATGATGTTAATTAATTCCCCTTCATCATGATCATTACGATTTGCATGGACGTCGTCAACTTCTTCTTCTCCGTTGATGTTAGGCGGCATTTGTGTGGAGGAAGGACTAACATAAGTATCAACGGTTGAATCATCATCTTCAACATTAACACCAATGGTTTTTTCGTGTAGAACCACTAACCACCTTTCTTCACAAGGATCTTGAACATAAAACACATGTTTAGCTTATTATGCCATAATGAAAAACTCATTTTGATAAGCGACCCTCTTCAAATCTACCAGGGTAAATCCAAAATCATTGATTCGCACACCGATATTACTATCGACCCCCTTACACTTGAAAACACAGACAATGAATTTTACATAATTAAGCTCTTAAGTTTCTTCAATGACTCCAAAGTAAGGCATGGACACCAAACAGGGATTGTCATCATGTACCGTAGCAAAGTGTTGAGATTCAGCCCTTAGACTAACCTCACTATTTTGCATTGTACTCTTGTCATCTTGTAATTTCGTTTAAAACTAATACTTGTTGATATCGTATCCTTGCCAATTTATAACATTTCTTTTAGGCTCATATTCTAACTTTCTTAACGTTTCAGAAGCATTATCGTCACCAAAGATTGTATCTTTAAACCAATTTAGAAAAGTCTTATTATGCTCTTTCAACACCCAATTCTTGGTCATTTTTGGGTTACTTTCCTTGATTAAAGCTTTGTGACGAACTATGTATGATAGAATTTCATTACTGTTATTCACTATATACAAATGAGTTTATTGCAATTCTTCTAGACTTAGAGTGATAACATGCAGTCCTCTTGAACCCTTACCTCCCTTTCTTTTGTCATGTCGAGACTCGGGAATCCTAATAGGTTTTGCCTTTTCAATGTACTCTAAACAAAACTCAATAGTTTCTTTTGCAACACACCTTTCAACAATAGATGCTTCAGTTCGATGTAGATCCTTTATATACCCTTTTAAGATCTTCATGTATCGTTAAATCGGGTACATCCACCACAAATAAACGGGACCATAGAATTTAATTTTTCTCGCCAGATGAACAATTAAGTAAATCATGATGTCAAAAAATGAAGGAGAAAAATACATCTCCAACTGACATAAGATAATAGCAACCTCGTTTTCCAACTCATCTAACTTGAGAGGATCAATGACTTTACTACATATGACATTGAAGAAAAAACACATGCGAGTTATGGCATGCCTCACTTTGTTAGGAAAAATGTCTCGTATCGCCACAACTAATAGTTGTTGTATCAAGACGCGACAATCATGAGACTTTAAGTTAACATACTTTAAATTTTTGAATTACACAAGACTCTTAGTATTTGAAGAGTATCCCTGTGTCACTTTGACACAGTGCAGTTACTGACAAAAACTTATCTTCTCCTTTCTTGACAAACCAATGTCAACATGAATTTGTTAATATCAATTTTTGAAAAACCGATGTTAACGAAATTTTATTATTTACGAATATCTCACTGCGTTTTTGTTAGCATCGGTTTAATAAAAAATCGATATTAACGTAACGATGTTAAAATCATTCTTATTATTATGTATATATATTATAGTGAATGTTAGAATTAGGTTATAGAAAAAATAATAAATTTTCCTAAGTTCTTAATACACAAATTTTGATAAACAAGTAATTATTTATCATGATTAAATTATTATTAAACATAATGCTATGACGAATGAACACAAGTAAGATTTTTAAGCTTATTGTGTGTTTGACGGAATACGGAAACCGGTGTGTTTACAAGAGATTTGCCTCTTTTCTCTTGTAAACTTTATGCATTCCAACATTTTCGACTCTTAATATATCCAAGTATATTTACTGCGTTGTATATTCTAATTATTGTTTTTTTATAAGATAAGAAATAATTAAATAGAAATGTTTTGAAAATCAATTCTGACTCATCATAATCGATGTAAGGTAAGAATATGGTCCGGTTATGGTTTCGTATTTATGTTGCTAGTATTATGTACATGCATGCAGTTTTTTTTTATAATGAATTATGTACATGGAGTTGGATAAATACCAAAATGTACGTAATATCATAAAGACAAAATTACATGTGTTGTATGGGGGTTTTAGGACCTCCTATTTCTTTAGTTAATATTTCCTAATATGTATGCTATTTCAATATTTTAATATTAGAATAATTATTTTTAGTTGGGATTTAATTGTGACAATAATAACATGTAAGTATTATATTTTTTTTATATTTTTATATGATATTTGTATTTTTATTATAACTTTCATTATGAAAGTAATAACATGTAAGTATTATATTTTTTTTAATATTTTTATATGATATTTGTATTTTTATTATAATTTTCATTATGAAAGTAATATCATTGTTTATTCTTTTAAGATAATTATTTTATTTTCTTTATAATATTTATTTTGAAGATAGTTTTACATGTTTATATATATATATATATATATGGAAATTATTTTACAAGGAATTACTGTTAAAAATAACTAAAAAGAGTGAAAAAAAAGCTATGTACTGAGTACTGACAATATGTCACATGGAACAGATTTTCGTTAATTAGTTTTTCTAAGCTGATTATTATTTTCGTAATCAAAGCATGAAACCCGTGTTTATTAAATCAAATATATATATATATATATATATATATATATATATATATATATATATATATATATATATATATATATATATAGACACACGCGTGTGTGTGTTTAATTACGCGAAATTCACTCTGCTTATAATATAAACTCATTCAAAACAAAAAAGAACAAAACATCCTAATAAAATCATACAGGAAGGCATACTTTGAATTCGTTGACTCTTACGGGAGAGACGAGCTTTGAAATTATATTAGTTTAGTTAGTTAGCCCTTGAGAAAAGGGCATCGTATCTAATTGATTGATTAATTTAAAATTTACTATAGTTAATTATTCAATTATTTTATTAAAAAAAAATCAATTATTAATATTTCAAATTCAATAGTTGGTGTTTTTCAATAAAGTCTTAGTTACGAAGGCTACTAGTTTCCTTTGAAATAGGTGGATGCTAATTAATTAAAACTGTGGTCGGTTTATGACCAAGCTTTTATAAATATTTTTATAAGCGCAAAAGTTTTTCACGTGGGGCGACTAGCTATTCTTTTATTTATTTATTTATTTTTTCCTTTTCCTGGTCAATGACAGTTAATTTGTTTACCAAATTTGTTTTCGATCGATAAATACGTTACTCGTGAAAAGTATTAAATAATAAACTAATTAATGTTACCCAATTAGCAAGAATGTCAATTTGATACCGCTCGGAATATCTATTATCCATAATTTTATAAGTCTTATATAATTTCATATGAATAGGGGTGGGTATATGAATTCATTTGATCCCGTTAAGATCCGACCTGTGAAACTCGTATTTTATACGAATCAGATATGATATGTGAAATTAATGATTTTTTTTAAAGTTTGTATCTAATCCACAAAGCGTCTGAATACCTACCCCTACATATAAATTTGAGTATTTTAAAGAAAAAATCATTCTAATGTTAAAATTGCTAAAGTAAGTGTTTAAATTAATTTTGTGTATCCTACTATGCTTGAAAGTATGTTATATATGGTATAATGTTATTAAGCAACGATTAGTTATATAAACAACAATTGCTTATATGAGTAACTTCACATCATATGCTCTAATGAGAAAAAAACTTATGCAACGTGTCTTAAAGTTAAATACTTCGTCTAAGCACTCCATTGAAGGTGTTCTTATTTAAACTTAAATTAATTAATAAATAAATTAAGATTAAATAAGTGTTTTTATAAGTTGACTGTTGAAATTTTTTAACTCCAAAATTTATTTCTATTTTTATTTTTAGTTTCTAATTTTAATATTATTTTAAAGTAGAATCATACAGATCACTCATCACTTTTGGTGGTAATGGAGAATGATTTAGTGATAGTGACCATAATAATACCGGTTGATGGCGGAGGAGGCAACGTTGGTGTTGCTAATAGTAATAGTTAGTGATTTGCACAAATAGTAATGCAATGAATACGGTGATGATACATACGTTCAGATTTTTTATGAGTGTTTTAAAGGTATGATTAAGAGTAAAATTAATTTGAGACATGTTTAGTTATCTTTAAAAGTATATATGTTTGAGAGTAAAATTTTATTTATGCTTAGAAACGAAGTTTCAAAAAGGTAAAATTTGAGATGATGTATTTTTTCAAACTTTAATTTAAATGCATGTAATCGATTATCAGTGTTTTAAAATGTTAAGATTTTTAAAATTCAAAATAAAGAGTCATATCTGTTGATGTGTAATCGATTACACCTTAATGATAATCGATTACCAGTGACTATTTTCAAAAAATACATTTCCAAAAGTCAAAATTCTTCAAGTGACTTGTTTCTGAAGGTTTTTTTTTCAAAAGTTACAACTTTTAAGTGACTAGTTTTTCACAAGAATCACAATTCTTTAAGTGACTAGTTTTTGAAGAAATTGTCAAGAGTCACAAACTTTAACTTGAGTCATCAAGAGATTATAAATATGTGACTATGGCATGAATTTCAAAAAATCTCTTTCAATCAATCTTTCAATATCTTTCTACAGATTTTTCTGATTCATTTCTCTTCATCTTTCTAAAAAATTTTGTTCAACACTTTCTCTTCCAAGAAAAGTTCTTTGATAAAAAACTTGTGTTATTCATCTTTTTCATTCTCTTCTCCCTTTGCCAAAAAGAATTCAACAAGGATTAATTGCCTGAATTCTTTTTGTGTCTCTCTTCTTCTCCCTTTTCCAAAAGAATGAAGGACTAATCGCCTGAATTCTTTTGTGTCTCCCTTCTCCCTTTTCAAAAAATTCAAAAGGACAGAGTCAGAGAATTTTTTTGATTTTTTCCTTTCCCTTAAACAAAAGATTTCAAAGGACTAACCGCCTGAGATATCTTTTGTTTCCCTTACAAAGATTCAAAGGACTAATCGGTTGAGAATTATTTGCCTTAACACATTGGAGGGTACATCCTTTGTGATACAAGTAGAGGGTACATCTACTTAGGTTATTGTAACTGAGAACAAGGGAGGGCACATCTCTTGTGGATCAGTTTCAAGTGGAGGTTACATCCACTTGGTTGTTCAAAGAGAACAAGGGAAGGTACATCTTTTGTGCATCTTTGCTTGTAAAGGTTTTTACAAGGTTGAAAAGAAATCTCAAGGACCACAGGTTGCTTGGAGACTGGATGTAGGCACAAGTTGTTGCCGAACCAGTATAAAATTCTTGTGTTTATCTTCTTCTTCCCTACACTCTTTAATTTCTATTGTGCACTTTAATTATCGCTTTTATTTTTAGTTAAGTTTTTATTTCTGTTCTTTACGTTGTTAACATTATAATAAAAACATAATTGAATCTAGTAACATTAAGAAGGATAGATTTTTTAATTAGTAAAAGTTCATTAATAATTAATTTAACCCCCTTCTTAATTATTCCGATGTCACTTGATCCAACAATTACCTCAAACATACTTTTAAGTTTTTAATCTTGTATATATTTTGAATTTTAATTTTAGTTCTTCATTTATTTAAGTTTTTGTTCTGATTCCCTCGTTTAATTTAAGTTCTTTTAAAATTTCCAATCATTGTCATTGTTTAATGATGTGATAAATGTTTAGCCAAATATTATCAATTTATGCATTTCTTTTAGAATTCAATATGACAAGGTTGATGACATGGTAAAAAAAATTGCACGTTATCAACCTTATAAAACTTACTCATATTACGAGTATAAGTATTTTTAACGAAAGATAATGAAAGGCTTATTCTTCACATTGTGTATTCTAATTTGTAATATATATAGGACTTTCAGCTCACTATGTTATTTTAGGCAAAATATTTATCAATTTTGTTAATTACTAAGTTTTGTTTGAAGAGTATGACTCATTACCTTTAATATATAAAATCCTTTTCCATTATTTATTTTTCATTTACAAGGTTGGAATTTAAGATTTTTTCTACAAAATCCAAATTCAATTTTATTCTGACCAACATTTTAATCTTTATAATATAGAAATAAATAACACTTGGAAATTATTTTTTTAAAAGTAAATGTTTGTTTTAACTAGTTTCTTATCATTTTTTTTTTGTTTCATAACAAAATGAGGAGAAAGTGTATCTTTTAATTTTTATAAGTAGCTGAACCTGAGGCTGGAAAAGTTCCTTATTAAAACCCATGAAGAAAACCTTACAACTATTTCCTACCAATTGTGGTGTTGATATTGTTTTGTTCATTATAACAACTTGTTGCCTCTATATATTCTTATTTTTCCTTATTCAAACTTCTCATAAGTAATTTTAAAAATATTTATTGTTTCTGGTAGAAATACAAGCAAAATTCACATGTCAACTTTCGGAAGCAGCCTCATGGCCGACTTATTGTTCATTTGGTATATCAGACATACTTTCTCTCAAGGCATTTATTTATAATGGCTGACTTTTTATATAAAATTTTATGGCTGACTTTTTATTTTGTCAACTAACACTAGCCAAAATGTCTTTGACGAAGAGTTGTCAACTAACACAAACCAAGTAACCAACACATATACATTAATTATATCAAATTTCACGTCGATCTATTAAATACGGGTAATTGGCATTTGCTTACGAGTTTCTAGTAGGGGGATATATATATATATATATATATATATATATATATATATATATATATATATATATATATATATATATATATATATATATATATAGATATATATATATATATATATATATATATATATATATATATATATATATATATATATATATATATATATATATATATATATATAATGCTAATTTTGTTCTCTCTTTTCAATCTTAATTCATTCCCTTATTTTATTTAGAATAGAGAATTCATTAAAGAAACGTTTATTTAAGTTATCCACTTTTATTTCTGAAAATAACATTCTCATAGATATAATGATGATGAAAATGACATTTTTATATATTTTAAAAATATGTCATCTATACTTATAATATTTTTTCTTCTAAAGAAAATTTAGGGGAAAAAACGACGTTACAGGCCAAAGCCAAGGCAAAAAATATGAGTATTCACGGGTTTGGGTTAATCTATAATCCAATCCAATTATATTAGGTTGAATTTTTAAGTATTTGAGTTAAATTTAATCCAATCTAATTAAGACATGATCATATAAGTTGGATAATAGATTTTTTTTAACCTAACCCAATTTGACCCAATCCATATCATATAATTAAATTTATTAGTATATATAAATTAATCATTAGATATGAAGCACATCAATTTTTAGCTCACATAATTTATTAAATTAAACTACAAATAATTATTTTTTTAAGTTATTTTTATCTATGTCTTAATTTCGGTTATGTTTTCTCATGTTAATGTAATACTTTATTTCTATATAAAATAAAAATATTGTATTAGCATTAAAATATTAATTCTTTAATCAAATATTGTTATAATTTGATCTCTTTCAAGTGCATTTAGTCATTATATATTTATAAAATTTTAGGAAAAACAAATTATTATTCTAAAAAAGTTTAATTCTTATAAAATAAAAATATTTTTTAAATATTAAGACTTGATTAACACAATCCAATCCAATTTGTTTTTGATTGAGTGTGTAAAAAAAATTACACAAACTCAATCCAACTCAATTTAAAAAAATTTGATCATATTGGATAATGAGTTTAATTAAATCTGACTCAACTTAACCCATAAACACCCCTAAAAGAGAAAGCTTCTTTGTCTTTAAACTTAAAGAACAATTACAAAAGTATTCACATTTACCTCATCTCAAGGAGACAAACAGAAGTTCAAGCCTATTACCTCCCAATAGATATTTACATTTACTTCACTTCTCTCTCCTGGTGTGTAAAGAAAATTAAAAGAATAAAAATATAAATTTTACATAATATAAAGGATCAACTTACTCTCCCTTTTCCCTATGATAAAAATATGAGAATGTATAATTATTTTTGCGGAAATATTTCACGCTTGAAATTATTTTATAATCCTGTAATAACAAATATAAAAATAAACAATTTTAACCCATATATTCTGGAAAATATGTTGAAACAATTTAAAACAAACACCTCCAGAAATACAGCAAAAGGGTTGCTTCAACAAAGCTACACATAAGACTTCAAACAACAAAAATGATTATTACATAACAGCATAGGCTTATCTACTAGCAAGCAAAGATAACCACGATCAAAACAGGATTTTAATGAGATCCAGGACTCTGAGCAAATTTGGATGTTATAGCCATTAAAAACAAATATGACTCCATTCCTATGGAGTCAAACTGATTTAAATTAATGACTGAATGTTATCCAGAATTCCCGTGATTAATTCCTTTTTAACAAACTCAAATTATGCCGAAGGTGACAAGTGACAATTACAATGAAGCTAGCCGGGCATGTATCATGGGTTATTCTTTATACATCTAACAAATTTTTTCTACACCTAATATATTTTTAAAAATTTTAACTTTATCCTTTTTTACTTCTTTTTCTTTATATAGCTTATGGATTGACAATCCGTAAGGCATTCTTCATTTGAAATTTTTGGCATGTTTGTTGACCTCCTCCTTCTCCTCTGCGAAGCTGGTATTGGTATTGTTTGTGGCATGTGTTTGTTGTTCATAGCTCCTCCCTAGTTTCTCCTCCGGCAGTTTCTTGTCGTCCTCCGCAAGTTTTCTCTCCTCTGTCGCCGTGAGTAACACTACATCATCACCAATAAGTTTTTTTTCCCTTCATTTACTCCATACAGATTATTTGTATGGTTCATATGGATTGACAATCTGTAAGAACTATAGGAATTGACAATCCGTAAGGTTCATATGGATTGACAATCCGTAAGGTTCGTATGGATTGACAATCCATATAAACTTTAAGGGTTGTCAATTCGTATGAACCACAATCCGTTTGGTTCATACAGATTGTCAATCTGTATACGTTTAATACACAGTGTCCTAACCTACCCTACGATGGGACGGTGAAGGCAAAAATAGAAAGGCGCGTCTTCCAAAAAGGAGAACGAGCAGAGTCACCACCAACGTTTATTCGAGGAAAACGTTAAAAAAACCAAAAGGAGGTCTGCGAATTTTGAAAATAAGGGTTCAAGAATTGTTTACGCATGAGGAAGGTATTAGCACCCCATGCCCGTCACAAGGGATGACAGTCTTTAATCGAGTGTGTGCAACCTGACTTTAGAATTGTTTATTTTTCCCTTTTTGTAATTTTTTTTTTGGGTTTGACAAGGGTGTTGCCCTTGCTCCTACGTATCCTCAGGCCTTATTCCTACGTATCCTCAGGTGCAATGAATAATTCAGACCTATGTAGTTCTTTAAGTCCGAAAGTTTGTGTGTTAAATTGATTTTAATTGTGAACAAAAAGTCGTTTAAGGCGTTGGACCTTGAAACGATGTTTTAAATTTTGAAAAGTGGAGAGAATCGTTAAGGCGTTGGACCTTGAAATGATCTTTTAAATTTGAAAAATGGAGAGAGTCGTTAAGGCGTTGGACCTTGAAACGATCTCAAGTGATATTTGATAAAAAGAAATTAGTTATGAATTGGTTTTATCTTGGTTTTGTTTATTAACTTTCAATCTCTTTAAAAACAACTTTACAACACTAGTGATCGGTTAAGATTAAACTTTACAAAGGAAAACGAGATTACCGATGATAGATGGAGAAGATGGATGTGCACATAAAAACGAGATCAATCCTCTTCTTTCTTCTTATTCTTTCTTATTTCTCTCAATTCCCTTCACTTCTCAACCTTGGAACCCCTTCTCAGCCTCCCCTTCATGCCTATTTATAGAAAAAAGGACACTTAGGACCATGGCAACTCACCCAGACGAGCTAAGAGTTACTCTTGAAGTAACTAGCTCACCCAGGCGAGCTGGTTCCTTCAGCCTGAAGTCATTTGAGGGCCTAGGCAAGCCAGAGGCTAGCCTGGGCAAGCTAAGGTCCAGGAAACTCAGTAAAAATACCTTTTTGCCCCTCCTTTTTGGTATCTTTTGCATTCTTAATCAAAACATTGAACGATCTTTTGTCTTGTGCGGTAATTGGTGTCGAACAACGCAATTCGGTTAACGAGAATCAAAGCATCTGTGAATGATAGCCCTGAACGAAATTAGGGTATGACATACAAACAACAAAACTCACGATGGCGATAACGGAATGAAGGTGGACATCAACGACGAGCACACATGGATTGATGAAGATGAACCACAGATTGATGAAGACAACCACAGATTGAAGAGAAGAATTTGAGAGGAGAAATGAAAAACGCGTGAATGAGTGATGCTGACGGACAGATTCTCAATCCGTATTTCACATTTAAGCGTCAATGAAGGAGGGACAAAATGGATTTTTCACTCAAAATGCTTGGTGTAGAAGAAATGATGTTGGGTGCAGGAAGAAAATCATGTATCATAGCCCAACCATGATAAGTTTTGGACCATATCTCTAAACCGAGAAACAAGGCTTTCCTATTCCCACCTCAAGTTCTTCTCTTCTCACCCTATAATGTGTTTGGTTTTATCGATTTAGGAAAATACTCTTGGTAGAATTGTGATTCTGTTGAGCAAAATAAACAATGAAATTGCATTTCTGCTGTGCAAGAGGGGTGCAATCAAAGTACACTACGGAAATACATTTTTATTGTGTATTTTGCTTGATTGAAATGCGTTTTCATTGTGTATTTTATCTAATAAAATCATAATTTCATTATGTATTGAGTTTGTACCTTTAAACACAATGGAAACATTGTTCCATTGAGAAAAAACAAAACAAAAATGTGTTTTCATAGTATATTTTTCAAAATTACACAACAAAATTATATTTTCATTATGTAGTTTTCATAAGTACATTGCAAAAATATAATCCATTGTGCATTTTTGAAAAGTACACCTTAAAAATACGATTTCATTTTGTATTTTTAAATTTTAATTTTTTTTATCTACAAGAGTTTTTAATAAATAACTTAACTTCAATAGAGGACATAATGATTCAATGTCGTGTGAACAATCTATGCTATCTGCATTGTTGATTTATTTGGTGCAATATGGATCATTTCTTTTTTTGACACACTGGACAATGACGTTAATGGTGAATTGGCGCATGAGCAACATTCGTGTTTGAATTTGTGCAATCTAAACCATTCATGTAGTTAGTGCAATTTGGATTTTTTTAGTGAATAATATTTGCACTAGTTTATAATAGTGAGTGGTCCGAGGCACCAAATTGTCTTCATATTCACAAATTTAGTAAAAAAAATGGAGGGATTCCTTGTTCTATATTACAATGTTGATGTGATACTAGCTTACAAAGGTGTGTTGTTTCAATGTTCTCATGGTAAATATATTGTTACAATTAGTGACGACACGACGTTTGCGGTTTCAAGGAAAAGAATTCTCGATCTAATCGAGGTAGTAGAGTATTTCTTGGCATTCATTATGCCAACATATATATTCAGAGGATGGTTGCATTGAATACAGTTATATGAAGTTTAAACATAACAAACACGTGACAAACATCTTTGCCAAATTTGTTAGTCTTGTGTAGTTTTAAGTTTCTTTTTTGAAGCACTTGTGTTGTTAAAGTTGTACGCGCGATCTTACACAAATGTTTCGAAGAGATCATAACTTTTATTTGTAAACCAAGATTCACCGAAGAGATTGTATGTCTTATGCTTGAAACAATGACTATGACTAGCACTAATGATGAGACAAGTGTTAGTTTGAGTAAAACATGAATAATATTAAATGTGTTGTGTTTATTTATTTATCACAGCCTTTGTAGAAGGGCTTTTATTTAATTGAATAATATTAAATGTGTTGTGTTTATTTATGTATTTATTTTTGCACTTTTAAACTTGTAAAATACATTTTCCATTACTAAATATGATAAATAGCACACACATACCAAATATATCAGACTTAAATACATATTTTATTATTCAATTTTTATTATTTTTACGAATTGCCTAGTTTTCTTTTTCAAATTTTATCACCAAAATTTTTAATTTTTATACATTTTATCAATGGTGGCACATTACTAAAAAAATTTATCAATTTTTTTGTAAATGGTGTCATTTTATTATCAACATAATGATAAAATATACAAAAATTGATAATTTTAGTAATAAAATTTGTAAAAAAAAAAAAAGACAAACTTATGTGATAAAATATGTAAGAATTGAAAACTTGAATAATAAAATTCCTGGAAAAAACTTGGGGAAATGATGATATGAAATGCTTTTTTTTAACAGGATGATATAAAATGCACAATTAACCAAAAATGAACTTAAAATAAAGTATTAAAAATTAAAAATTATGCTTTTAAGTAGTTATCATGTGAAAACTATAAAACGAAATACCAATATATTGGTTACAACCATTGATTACTAAACCAAAAATCTTTGACTTTTGGATCAAGATTCAAGAACGACTCCGAAAAGAAAAAGTGCGAATGCAATGAATGTTTTTATAAATGAAAAATAAGAAAACGTATTGTACTCCCAGTCCCAGATCATGTTGACATGTCCATATACTAATTTTTATTTATTATTTTGAGCAAAACTGCATATTTCTCTTTCCCTTTCTTCAGCGATCATTCATTCTGGAAAAAATAAAGCACAGTAAAATTCAATTCAACAATTAAAAAAGATAAAAAAAAAAATTGATTTCCCTGTTCAATCAGAAGGTAAAAAAAAAATAAAAATGTGAAAGGTGATCGGAGGAAGAAGCAAATGAAATAAAAAAGAGAGAGATTGTTCTTCTGTCTCTATTGGCTTTCAACTTTCCCCAGAAGTTACTTTCTCTCTTTCTTTTCTCTAAGATGAATTAAGGGTCTAAATGAATGAATCGCACATACCCACTGTTAATTTTGCATTTTCTCTTGGTTTGGGTCAAATGGGTCTCATTTTTCTGAGAAGCCAGTGAAAAAAGCTTGCACTTTGACTCCAAAACTTGCAGAGAAGAGGGAGATTCACCACAATTCCTCACAACCATGGAAGGTATTGTGTTATCAGTGATTTGGGTTTTCCATATGATGTTTTTTACAAGGTTGTTTCCAATTCATGTATTGAATTGCTTGGTTCGAATCTAGATCCTGGATGTGAATTGTTTGCATTGTGGGGTGTTTGTTTTGATGGTTAATCTGGCATCAAGGTCTTGAATTTGGGATCTTTGGGTTTTGGGGTAGTTAATCAAAGTGAAGGGAAATTGGGATTTGGTTGAATTTCAGTTATAATTTGAAATTTGATATTTGATGTGTTCAGATTTTTAGGTCTTTTACATTTTTTGTTACGACCTTAATTTGGAACGGCTTTTGTTTGCTTTGTTAATGTCATAAAATGATGCCTACGGTTGGATCTACTGCATGTACTGTATCCCATGTGCTTTTGCAAAATACTGGTTTTGCAACTTTTTAATTTTTATTTTAAAGTTGTTTCCTTTTTTTTTATTTTTTCTTCAAATATCAAGTTTTGTTGTATAATATGTAAATATGAAGCATGCATATTAACTTATCTAGAACTTACTTTTTTTTTTTTTTAAAATAACTTTGTTGACAAAAATTGTGAGGGTAGAATGAAATGGTTGCTTATGATGTTCTGTTTTTATATTTTATATCCACTGATAAGAATTTTTCTTGGCAGTTAAGAATGAAATTCATTAACTACGTGTTGCTAGTGATCTTCTGTAGCAGCCTCTTGAAATTCATAAACCTATTTTTGCTATGAAATCATTTCCTTATACATATTTCAACAAAACAAGTATATTTCCTCTTCAAGATTCAAAGGAAGCAGCTTTCTTGCACTTAAGGAAAATTTCCCAACATTAGGTCGACTTTGATTGTCCATGCATCCATCCTTTTCCATGTTGTCATTGCAGTTAAGTATGTAACCGTGTGATTTCATAACATTTTTATCAATTGAAGTGGGTTGTATTGCATTACATTGTTTTCTTGTTTTGTTGTCTTTTTTTTATTGCATACTATTGTTATTTTTTCCATCCTAACACTACTTCTGCTTTTCTGTTGGTATTCAGAAGTAACTGAGTTGCAGTCTGAAGAAAATAAATTGTCTATGGAGAAAAATAAGAAAAGAAGGCTCAAAACACCAGCCCAGCTTAAGGCCTTGGAAGATTTTTATAATGGTAGGTGTACTTCTTTTGTCACATGGGTGTTAATGCATCTTGCCGAGTGCTAATTCTTGACGAATTTCTTTTTTCACCTTTTTTTCCAGATAACAAATATCCCACGGAGGAAATGAAATCAGAACTTGCCGATGAGTTAGAATTGACAGAAAAGCAAATATCTGGATGGTTTTGCCACAGAAGATTGAAAGATAAAAAAATGTTGAATGATGAAGTATGTGCTAATGGACGACAAGATCGTTCAAGTGGTGTCATTCAGGATCGTGGCAGTGGTCTAGTGCAGGATTCATGCGGAAGCACTAAACATGTTCACTATAGGTATCTGGATCCCAAAGAGGTTGAGAGTCATGGCCTCTATAACCATGGATTTTCAGCTGCAGATATAACCTATGGACACAAAAACCATCGTTATGCAGAAAATGATAGTGCAACAGATAACACATCATCTGAGAGTAGCTCATCTTTGCAAGATCGATTGCTTTGTCAAGGACAGGATCCGTATGATATGGAGCCTTCTAGTCATGTAACACCTAATGGATCTCTTCTGCCTCCCAATACCAAGGGTGCAAATAACATGGGACATAAACCATCAGGATATTTGAAAGTGAAGGGAGAGATAGAGCATGCTGCTATTACTGCTGTTAAAAAGCAATTAGGAAAGCATTATCGGGAAGATGGTCCACTACTTAGTGTTGAATTTGATACAATTCCTCCTGAGGCATTTGAATGTCAAATTGCAGATCTAGCTAATGGTAGGTTGTACTCTATGTATTCAGTTATCCGATTTTTCCAAGGCTCACTAGGTTTGCAGATGCTTTGGGTTGAAGGAATATTGTTGGTCACATCAGGTCAAGAAAGTTCATGATCTTTGAGTTTGAGCGTTTTACTAGATAGATTTGATCTTAGGTTAGGTGTAAGGGTGTATTTTCTTTATTATATTGATTCTCTTAATTCTAAATCTAATTTCTGATTGCATACTGTCATTATGAGAATAGATTGAGATTGTTACCTGTCTAATCTGATGAATGCTATGGCAGAAGCATACTATGCTGCAAATCCTGCTCTTCCAAATTCTCCAGAAGTCTCTGCAGTGAAAAAACAGTCCAGTCTCAGTTCTGTAAGTTGAACTTTCTAATGCATTCATCTTTTAATTTGATTGTCCTAGTAGAACATGATCTATTTAAATTATAAGATACATGCTTCATAAATTGGGTAGTTACTTGATTTTTAATGTTACAACTTACATGCTTAGGATGAGTGGTAGTTTCTTTAAATTCAGTGCTTAATTGTTAATTTCCTGGCCTCTCACTTTCTTTTCCTTGTGTATTGTTGGCAGAGATATGATTCATATTTTACCAAAATCAGTTCCCAAGATTCACAAATGGTCAGAGGTGACTTTGGCTCCTTGCATGATTCTGATTTCCAGTATAAGAAATCCCACCATGATATAAATCAAAGGAGAAATTTTCAGAGTTTTACCAATCCTTTGCCTCACAAGAACTCTTGCCTGGATTTCAATGCAGACTCTACTGGGGAAGCATCTGCTTATAATAACACTAAAAATTGTAGAAAGGGTACTAAGCATGGTTTTGATGGGACGAGATATGACTCTGGTTCTAACCCCAGTGATCACTATGAAGAGAATAACCTAGTGGTTAACCAGACAGATTCTCTGCTACATGGCTATGAAAACAGCAACCTGAAGAATGTACAAAGGGGTGAATATGTGAAATCTAAACCTTCAAATTCAGTACATAAGTCTCAAGTTTACTTGGATACTGGAGAAAGAAGAGGGCTTAATAAAAGGATGGCAAAGGTCTGCTAATTTATTTGCACTTTACTTGTGAGTTCTACATGTTATCATCAATTTCTTTCGTTTACAGATACTTAAAATGCTTGCTTGGTTGCACTTTTGCAGGAAGAGAAGTTTGATGGGGATAGAAAGATAAAAAAACAATATCGTGATCCAGATGAAGTTAGGGTGCTTACAAATGAAATGACGGTGAGCTTTAGTTGCATTACTTCCTGCATCTGTCGTAATTAAATTTTCTGTTGAGCTCACTCCCTTAGTCCATGCTAGTGTATAAGATGTTTTGCTTTACTATGTGTCCTTATCCTTTTTTATACATTAACACCATAGGTTGCAAAGTGGGCTAAAGTTGATCCACTTGAACAATATGATGTTAAACAATCATCTGTTGCTGAGTTGGAACCAAGAAAAAGTCAAAGGTGTCCATTTATATCCTTTTCTTTTTCATGATTACATACTTCCCCTGGTCCTAAAATTCTGTTAGCTTATGTTCTTGTCTATGTCAGTATTTCATTTTTATTGTAGTAGCATTTATATTCATAATTTAAATTTTAGTGTTTTTTATGACCAATGCTTACCTAATGAAAGTAGAATAAGGGTCTTGATTATTTCAAATTTTGGAAGAGAACTGATCTTGAGAAAAATAATTTTGGAAGAAATTAATTTTGAAAAATTGGATTTGTGTTTGGGTATCATTATGATATTTTAAAAGTGATTTGAGTAGATTTGATTTGATTTTACACTTGTTTGGTTCAACTTATTTCAGAAGAAATAATCAATTATTTTATAAAAGTGCTTTCAGGTAAAAGCAGCTTTTGAAGTTTAAAACTGTAAATAAGATATAATGAGTCCAAGTCCAACTCCCTACATCAAAGTTAAAAAATTTCACTTCTCCCAAAATCATTTCTTACCACCCCAGAATTGAAAATTACTAAAACAGAATTTAAGAAGGGTTCATTTGTTGTACATCTTCCCAACGGTAACAATGACAGAGGCCTATTTAGATAAATTTCTCCATAAGTACTTAGAAGAGAATAAGAAAGTAAAATGAATTGAGTATTTCCAAAGTCAGTGAAGAGAAATGGTTGTTGGAGAATTATTGAAATTTTAATTTGTTAGTTGTAAAAATTAAGCATATGGTGTTGCCGTTATCAATATAATTATTTATTTCCTTAGCCCCATTCCTTCTCTTTTCACTGAACTGAATATATAGTTTTATGAGCTTAAAAGATTAATTTTAAAGTTTACATTAACTTTCACTTGAAAGTTTTCACCCTACATGTTGACTTAATGGATGTAGAACCCTTTTTAATACCATAAAATATGATTATGATCCATGTAGGTCTGCTGCAGAGATGCCATCTAGCTTTAGTGAGGATGAAACTGCTGAAACCAGTTCCTCAGCGGATTAAGTGTTGTTGTCAGATTCCACAGATATGATATTTATAGGGTTTCTCTATGCCATTGGTTTTGTACAGTCTAGAGAGACAGATCCATTTTGCACAGTAACATCTAGAAAGACACACTAACATGACTAACTTGATTTGCTGTTGTGCTTGCCTATTTGCTTCTGTAACAAAAGAAACCCCACTCCCTACCCCTTTTTCTTGAAATTTTGGATGTAAAATCTTATTTTCATGCAGCTGCTTGTGGTAGGAGGGATCCAAATGCAGTTGATAGATAGTGTCTTCTTTTTTTCATAATGGTTTGTGGTGTTTGATTCACCTTTTCATCAGGTTGAGCGTCAATCCAACACAAGAGGGAGATTGGCGTTCAATGTGTATTGGATTGCGTGATTTGGCTTTTCCAAACACACTATCAATTATTGCAGTGCCTCTGGCGTCTTGGTTTGGTTCAATTGGATCCTTTGTTGGAGTAGTTACCCACTTATGCTTTTAGTATTTGAAAAGAATAATTTTGATTCGTTTTGATTGAGGTGAAAGAACACCAGAAGATCCTGTGGAAAAGTAATGATAAAGAAATTTTAATAAATTGATCCCTCATCAAGCCATTGTCCTCCTTTGAACATCTATACTGAGTGTGCTTGCACCTCCAATGTAAGAAACAAAATGCTCTTTTGTCAAAACATAATAACTCCTAACTAGATATGCACCCGCGCTCCGCGAGGATGTTAATTTTGTAACTTCTTTTAAGTTAGATACAAACAAAATGATAAAGAAATGTTAAACAAGTTAATACAATTACAATTATGTAGAAAATATCCTTAATTAATATCATATTTTCTATTAATAAGGTATGACATAATTGATTGATAATTTTGACCTTTAAACACGTGGTTATGGGAATGATCTTGATGTCAGTTTGTTTATTTTTTTTTTTTAAGAAAGATGGTTAAAAAAAATTTCAGAATCAATTTTAATCTGATTTAACCAGTTCAGATATGAGAATAGATTTAGTGAACCAATTTGATTTTTAATCCAAATATGAGAATTGATTTGGTGAACTGGTTCAAAATCTAATTGGTTTTAGAAAATCAATTTTGGACTCAATTGGTTTTGAATTAATTTTAAACCATTTTTTAGAATTAAATTGGTTTTAAACTAATTTTTATTTATTTTTAAATAAAAGAAAAAGAGGTTCAGTTAATCAAACTTTCTTTTAGGAACAATTCAGTTAACTGAACTTCTTTTGTATATTTTGTATAATAATGCAACTTTTTTTTTCAAACCGGTTTAATTCTAGTTTGGGTCAAATCGACTTTTTTGCACACTTTTTGTGACACTCTCTATCCCAACATACATATAAATAAATAAAACATATAAAAATATTGATCATGAAATTCACGTGGGTAAAATGTTCACATTCATTTCACTAGTACCAAATAAAACTTATTAAAAACATATTCGGCTTAAAACAAGATCGTCAAAGTTTACAAAAAAAAATTGTTAAATTAGTGAGGTAAAATAAAATAAAATAACATCATACAATTAAAATAAAAATCTATCTCCAATGTCACATCATATCATAGCATTGTGTCCCAACATCCTCTGGCACGAGGTTCTTTAAAGCCATCCACCTAGTCATATGCTCTCATGAACACAAGATTTGAGATCATCATAGGATCCAAATACAAATAACACACACGGAGTGAGTTATCACAAAAAAAATAACAAAAACAAATAAACAAGACGTAATCAAAATAAATTATGAAAATATTTATAACATAACTCAACTATACAACCCACGTCACTTCACCACTTTATCTTTAAAATTCGTTTTTCAATCACTAATCACACATGCACTCGAGTCAAGATCTAATAACACTCATCAATTTCATAATAAACAATTAGCAAGCATTATGCAACAATTATACTAAGACTCAGCCTACATGCAATGTGGTATCATGTCAGTGAAAAACTACCATGTGACACTTAGGAGTACATAACAAGACACATCACACAATGAGTATGTCAGGTCACTCTCACTAAGTAAAATCATAAGGTGACCAGCCAGGGTCACTCCGTTTTGCGAGAATGCTCCAACCATATGGGATCAATATAGGCTTAAAGGAGCACTCAAACTGAGTGTCTTTACCCTCAAGACCTAGACTTCGAAGAACCCGTTAGGGCCTCACCTTCCTAATTCAGGTCCAACCCTTAAAACAATTTTTGCAAGCTGATATCATGAATTATACACACACACACACACTCTCTCTCTCTCTCTCTCTCTCTCTCTAGAGTATATAATTCACAGTTATAATTGTAAAGATAGAATCAAAATTTGCAGAAACAAGCAAAAAAACTCATTTCAACACACTTTAGAGTATATAATTCACGTTAATAAAATGAACTCAATTTTTTTAAGATTCACACTCAACAAACATATATAATTCACAGTTATAATTGTAAAGATAGAATCAAAATTTGCAGAAACAAGCAAAAAAACTCATTTCAATTGATATTCTAAGGATCCCTACACATGTTCTCACTAGTCCCCAATTGTAAATAACTCATCCCTTACCTCTAAGCGGGCTCACGTGTGTATTGTGACAACAATAGCGACATCTCTAGCGGTTTTATGAGATTTCTCAAGTTTTTTCCCTGACGGCTCAAATAGAGTTCTCAAATGTTAGAGAGAAAAAGAAGGGATTAAAGTCTTCATTCCACTGTCTACTTGCGATGAGTATTTCTCCCTCCACAAACATTAATTTGCAAATCCCAACGGTGAGGATATGCGGAAATGAATTTCGAATCACATATCTAAATTTCACGACAATCCAACGGTTAACGCGTCCAGGATCATAGTTTTACTGAGATAGTTTTGGATTTCTACGGGAAAAAAAAAAGCTACGATGCAAAGGGTATTCTCTCAGCTCCAACATGGTTTCGTAATTTTCCAACATGGTTTCGTAATTTCCAACGGTGAGTGTTTGGAAATGAGTTCCAAACCTGGTGCTTGAATTTCACGACGATCCAACGTAAATGAATCCGAGATCGTCATTTTTCTGAGATAGGTTTGGTGGTATACAAGAAAAAGAGATGATTTTGGGAGGAAAATAGGAGAAAACAAAATTAAGAGGGAGAGAAGGCAGAGAGTATTGTAATCCTTTAAACCATTATTTTAATTAATAACATCATTTCTCCTTATTTATTTAATTATAAAAATCTCACCATTTTCTAAAACTCTATTTTTTTAGAAAACTTTTTTAATTTATTTTAAAAAAATGGGATGTTACACTCTTATTTAAATATGTTTTTGGTCTCAATAATATATATTTTTTCATTCTAGTCCTAATAAATTTTTTTTTTCAAAATGTTCCTGATGAAATCTTTTTCTGGTTATTCCTTGTTATTTTGTTTGTTTTTGTAACATATTTTTTTTTTCATTTTGTTTCTTGTAACACGTAAATCATTTGCTTTTTATCTTTATCAAATATTTTTCAAAGAGACTAATTTAAAATTAATAAAACAATATATGAACTGAAGTAAAAAAGAATCTTACAAGGAAAAACAAAACAATAAGGATAAAAAAAAAAATTACAAGGAATATTTTGAAGAAAAAAATTTATGAGGACAAAAATAAAAAAATCGATATATTACTAAGACCAAATTATATTTAAACCAAGAATGAAATATATTTTAGTTTCAACAGCTAATTATATTGTATTTATTTTTTGAACAATAAAATCTGAATACCATTTATATATTGTTAATTATTAACATTAATATTATTCACAATTAATAAAGCCTTTTTTTTTAATTATAGTTATACAAACTAAAGTATACAACAATGCAATTATAGCTCATTATATAAAACTACTCCAGTTTTAGAAATTAACTTTTTTTTTCTTTGGTTATTATATTTCATCAAAGATCAAATATTTCTTACAAGAGGTTTTTGGCAAATAAATAGTCTCAATTTAGGGAATTTGCTTCGTACCCTGATGTAATTGTGTAAAGGAAGTGGTTGGTTATTTTAACATGTGTGAAGATGAAGCAGTTGAAAGTACAACATTCTCATTTTTTGCTTCTATCAATGTAAAGAAGTCAGACAGATAATTTTAACCTTCTTTTGAATTGAAGTGAATAAAATATTCATAGTATTTACAAGCAACATTTTGAATTCACTAATTTAAGTTTGGCTGAGGACATTTCAGATTCATTGTTCTATATTGCGATCCAACGATTCCTAAATGTTGCACTTATACACAATTTAAGAGGCTGATAAAACACAATCATGAAATGCTCGACCGACATTGACATGCTTTGCAACTTCAGAGGAATGCTCAAATTATTAATATACTCATGACTAAACGATTTAAAAAGATAACAATTAAATTATTCGGCTTGGTGCATGGTCAATTAAGTTTAGGCGGCTATTGTCTACAATTAATCTGTAGTACAATCTAATTTAACTAGGTTCATTTTCAAGTTCAATGCCAATCCTTCTCTATCTTCAATTGATTCTAGAAATCCAAAAAAGTTCAATGTAGCACTTTTTTAAACAGGAATTTGATATATAGACAGGGATACAATTTCTGGTTCAAACTTAGCGTGATTGAGCAATTAAACCCTTTCCAGATAAGAGTGTAAAAGTTTTTGTAGAGCAAGTACTAGTGTGCATCTCCAAAGTTAGAATAACCATCTCCAAGGGTAGCAAGTACTACTCAGCATCTCAAAGGACTTTCAAAGGCTCTGGTAGGAAGTTGGTCATCCCTCTTATCAGATTGAGGGTTCTGTACCTTTTTCATGGCCACAACATTTTGAATTTTATGACCTTCGCTGTTCTCCTGATGTCCTGATTGTTAACAAACATGAACACTAAATAAAACAATGCATTTAAGAAGAATTCATGTGGAGCACAATTATCTTAGGAATTGTTGCATGTAAAAAGGAATAGACAAAAAATGTGCTAGTTAGTGAAAGAAACTGGATCCAGACACAGGTAAATGTAATAGTAAATTTTATTGTGTTAATATGTTAAAGCTTCACAAATAACATCTATGGGGACTTCATAGCTTATATTCATCTGTGTAAGCTGATCCATCCTTCTCTAGTGAACATTAATCAAATTATGTGTCACTTATGTAGTTATGTAACTGTTGTCTGCTAAATAGAGAGTAGAAAAGTGAAACATTTCCAATAAACAAGATTCTAGTATAGGGATGAGTGAATATCCCAGTCTTTGAAATTGCCCAAAGGACAAAATATTGGATTTGAAACAACTACTAATTATATGTAACAAAGTAGTTACCTGATGTAAAGCTAGACAACATCAGAATTCGCACATTCAGACTTTAGTTCACACTGTTATCATCATCAATCTGGATGCATTCAGTGTTAGCAATCTTTGCCTTTGATCATCAATCTGGATACATTCAGTGGACAAATTTTGTATCTATCAAGATTCTTAAACAAGGGAACAAAAGCTACAAGCTAATCTCATTAAACAAGGAAGTTGCTCTGGCATTTGTCTTTCAGCTTGGGGCAATTTACTATAGATGGATCTCAAGATGTGGAAAAAGCTCCTTGCAGCATTTTACATTTCATTTCCTCTATATCCAAGAACATCAAGGTTTCCAAGTATGCAAATGAAATAGTAGTAGAACAGCTACTCACTTACTCCCTTGAAACTCAGAATCAATAATCAGTTTCCCATCAAGCCCAGCTACTGACAGATTCTTGAAAGATGGAAAGAGTCCAAGGGAGGCAACATGACACAATTTTTAAATTTTCTCAACTTTAAGGACTCTCCACATTGGATAATGAATCATCTCCGAACTTGAAACCAATATGGAAATCCTGTACCACCACAACTCCTGATGACAACTCTTTCAATCTGAGTCATAAAACAGTTCAATAATTGTGTGAGGAAAATGGAATTTGGAAGATTTTAAGAATCTATAATGAACAAAACAAAAGATAATATGCTACTTCATTTACCTTTAAGAAAAGGGCCAAACCTCAAATGCCAGTGTTAAATCTATCATGCCCAATGTTTCCTCGCCTATTTTTGTGGCCAAACTTTGTTTTTAATCCTGACAAATGCAGAAGAAAACTTTAAAGTCCAATAATTTGAAGTTGGCTATCATTTTAGTCATATCAATTAGATGGGACGAACGTGTCCACAAAAAACAAAATTCAAGGGATTATATATATTACTGTAATATATACTATTGTAAGAACGTAGATCTCACAATAGCAAAGTCTAATGGTCTCACATTATGATTATCAGTATATAAATTGTATAACATAGTACATTAAGTTGTAAAACATGGAAACCAGGAACTTGGAAGTAATTCACAACCAACTTTCTAGTATCATTAGAGTTTCTTCCTTAATTTCCTTCAGAAGATAGTGTTTTGGAATTCAGGAAACATTTGAAAGCAGCAAGCTGCAAAATTTATTATCAACAAAACGTCACATACATGGAACAGTAGCTTAAGAACAATAAGCAAGAGAAGTTGAGAAGAGGCAGGGAAAGAAAGCCTACCATAAGTATGCTTTCTTAATGCTTTTCTAATCTAATTGAGTTCAATTGACTCCAAAATAAAAGAACATGTAAAAACCAAAAATAGAGAAGATACTTTGAAAGAAAACTAGAAGAAGAAGAAGAAACGTCATGACCAGAAAGCATTAAATTTGCTCGTCGAGAGACTAAAACTCACTTGTTTTACGTGTAAGGTCAAATGAGCAAAGTGAAGACAAGTATTATAGGAACCCAAATAATATTTAATCCTCCTTTAACAAATATTAATTAACTTAGTGAAACTTGTGTTGCTATTGTGAACAAAAGATTGTATTTCAAAAGTTGTAAGGATATTGTGGAGAATCGGCACCTGATGAAAATGTAGACGTATGAGAATTGGTGCACGTATAATTTCAAACTTGAGGTTCATCGTACTAGTTTATGATCAACCCATACGTTTTTAATGTGAATAATATTTCCCCAATCTTCGCCTTTTGGTCCCAGGCAACGCTGTTTGAGCAATGTACAGTCCAAAATATCAAGAGTTGAAATGGATTTAGGTAGACCCTCCTCTGGTAAGCATTGGAGGTTGGGGTTGTTACCAAGACTCAATTCCTCAAGAGAGGAGAGCTGGCAGAGGCCCTTGTTGTAGAAGTTTAAGAGATTTCGGCATTTATCGATTTGTATACGTTTAAGAGAAAGTGGCAGCAAACCTTCATCAGGAAAAGACTCAACATCTAGATTTTGAATATACAAGGATTTTAGGGGTGTTGGCTCCCAGAGCTCCTTTCAATGAGGCAATAAGTTTGTAGCTAGTTGAGAGACTCATCCTTGTTAGATTTGATGGCAAACCTTCTTCAAGGAAAGACTTGAGCTTTGGACAATTTTCAATGTGTAGGCAATCTGCATGCATGCAGGAAATGATTTCAAATTCTCTAGTCCATTAAAAACAAATCTCTCTTTACAACACCTGATGAGCTCTAGCCTATGGAGTTTTCGAAAGAAATCTAGCGGAAAGGTCGTTAGAGAATCACAACAACTTTTTAAAACCAGGCTTACAAGGAAATTGTATGAATGGGTGATGCTTCCATGCTCAAGGATAAATGCCCAAGGATTCGAGAGAAGTATTAGAAATGATGCGCCGGATCATTTCGAGTGGCAATGCTTCCATGCTATGTCCCTTAGTGACAAATCTTTTCAAAGTAGTCCAGGGATAATCAAATTGTACCTTTCCACAGTCTTGTAGTTCTAATTCACAAATTTCAAGAAGCCACAAGCTGTTTGCAGTTAGAAATAGCAGAATCTTTAAACAAAGAAGTTGCTCTGGTAGGGACCCTTTCAGCTTGGGGCATTCCACTATACATAGGCGTTGAAGACGTGGAAAAGCACCTGTCACAGCTCTACATTCCCATTCCTTCAGACAGTAAAACTCCAATGTTTCCAAGGATGTAAATGAGGAAGAGCCACTCCCATGAAAACTGGAATCAATACTCACTATCCCATCAAGCCTTTGAATATTCAGTGTCTTGAGAAATGGCAAATGTCCAAGGGGAGGCAAACATAGGCAATATTTACATCTGACCAAATATAAGGACACCACATTTGATAATGAATCATCAAATAACATACTTGGAAATTCTGTACCACCATAGTTGCTGATTGACAAACTTTTCCAGTACTTCGAAGGTTAGATTCTCAAGTACTTCCCTTTCTTTCTTTGGATCATCAGGGATCTGGTTTTGGTTCCAATTCCATCCTAACCTCAGCCCCACAAGGTGTATTTTATTTTTCAAATCTGCTGCCAATGCATATGAGGGATTCTCAATATTTTGCAGCTCCCCAATTGATAGACTTTCACGAAGATTGAGTTCTCCCAGTTGTTGAATACCGAACTCTCTACTTTTGCCAACACAAAACGTACTCAGTACATGAAGATTCTTCAGTTTTCCCAGATGCATTGGAACCTTTCTCACTTTATTTTGTCTAAATGCAATGAAATGCAAGTTGGTAAGTTTATACAAATTAGAGGGAAGCTCCTCGAAATTTTCACACCAGTTCAGCTTCAGTATTTGCAAGTTATAGAGTGAACATGTTGATTCAGGTAGTTTTTTTTATTTCAGTGTAGGAAAGGTCCAGGGAACAGAGATGTTTAAGATTTCCAACATAGTCATGCACCTCTGTAAGGCCAGAACAACCAGACAAACATCCTTGTATTGACATCTTGCAATGCCATCCATCAAACATCCTATCCATTCTCCTACTTATTGGCATAAATGTTCGTAACCTTTTGGTATCATATAAACTGCCAAACCCATCAAAATATTTAACATGATTAATTGCTAATGAAAAATGACGAGTCGTTTTTGATATCCTTCTTGCCTTATCATCAATTCCAAACCTGAAATAGATGTCTCCACAAACATATTTTGCCAAATCGTTGAGAAGGTCATGCATGAAAAACAATGCTTCATCTTCACTTGATTGTTGAAAGAAGGACTTCGATAATAGATCATCATAATATTGTTCACCAACTTCTTTCAGACTCTTGTTTTGTTGAGGGAATTGTAAAAGATTTTCTGCCATCCACAATTGAATTAAACCCTCCTTGAAAAACATGTAATCTTTGGGGAATAAGGCACAAAAAGCAAAACATTTCAAGACGAGTAGGAAGGTTGTGATAGCTTAAAAATAAAGCAGGGATAATTTCACAATCTTCATCCCATAAGTCCCATATCTTACTTGTCAAATACAACTTCCCACTCCGAAACAGATGACTTTTGTGTGCAGAAGACTTCCCATTGTTTTCAAAGCTAGAGGCAATCCTTTGCACTTTTTAACTATCTGTACACCAATCTCCTTTAGCTCTGCTGAGCATTATCATCTTGGAATACATGTTTAACAAATACTTGACAACAATGATCTTCTTGTAATTGCTCTAGGTAATGTATTTTATTTGACCGCATGATAGAAGCAACCTCTTTATTGCGTGTTGTGATAAGAATCTTACTTCCCTGAGCCCCATAATTAAGAGGAGTTTGCACAGCTTCCCATTTCTTGTGTTTTTCGTTCCAAACAGCATCCAAAACAAGAAGAAATCTCTTCCCTATCAATTTTTCATGAACCGTTTCTAGGTCTCCACCTTCATTTTTTGATTTAGTAATTGCATCAAGAATTGCTCTTGTTACCCTCAAAACATCAAAATCATCAGAAACACAAACCCAGGCTTTGATATCAAACTTAGCCTCCTCCATCCTCGGGTCGTTGTATACATGTTGGGCAAGTGTGGTCTTACCCATTCCGTCCATGCCCACAATAGAAAGTATTGATAGCTGGTTACAATTGTCAGCACCAGATGTCAGCCAATTAAAGATAATTTCTTTGTCAGCATCTCTGTCATAAATTACATTTTCAACCACCAAAGATGTTGATGGCAATTTCTGTGACACTTTACTACCTGATCCTGATTCAACCCCCACTCCCATAGCCTCTTTCAAACCTAGATCACCCTTTAGGCTTGAGAGAAATTCTAAGTTGTCAAGGACTTGTTTCATCCTTGGTTCAATTTCCTTATCAAAAGAACTGACAGAAAAAGTATTAAAGAAATTCCACACCTTGTTGGCAGTGGTCACAGCTTCAGCCTCCATCTCACATTGTAAGGCTTCATAGTTTATAGTTTATTTCATCTAAGAGATCCTCAGCATCAAGCACAACATCTTTGATCTCAAGAAGCTAGTCTCTGACATGAAGATCTTGAATCTGCTTTTCTTCTGCATCATAACCACAGCATTGATGGACAACTGCTTCAACCTCAACTTGTTCAGCAACTTCTCATCAAGCTTTCTTCCAGGAAAGTAGTCCAAAACTTGACGAGAAACGATTCGATCAAATACCACCTGAAGGAAGGAAGAGAGAAGAGCACCGCCAACCAATTCTGCTGCCATGGTAGGAAAGGAAGTGATCGAACCAAAAGATTAAAGGATTGCAAAAATTGCAAGTGGAGCTTAATTTTGTGAAAGACAAAATTGGAGTCAACAGACTTAGTGCTAACAACAGATCAAGTAGAGACTATTTTTCCCAAGGTTTGGTGGCAAACTATTGCTGATCAGATAATTTTTTTTTTATAATAGCAAATATATAATATATTTCTGTGAGAAAAGAAGTAGAAGGGGAAACAACACACTCAACACTATTGGAGAAAGCATCAATAGTGCATTGGAGCTATCAATAGAGACTCAGTCAGTGGAAACAGAAACAGTTTTATATAAATCCAACTTGCGGATTTCTTTATTAACATTCTTGTTTTTATTAGCTTTATTGACTATAATGAAACTATCCAGCAACTGTAGTGCATGTAGGTAGCAACTGATCAATAAATAAATCTTGAAATCTAGCCATGATAGCATGGGAAGAACAAAAAGGACAACTCAACAAACAATGATAAATTTAACTAATTAAATAACTCAACCATTAAATAAATCTAATATCGTACAAGTAAAGCATGGTATGATCTATTTCTTCATGAAGTGTTACTTTAACTTCACTGTACAATTCATAACTTAGTTAATAACACAATGCTATTATTCATTGTAAGAATTCATACAATTATTATAGTTGTAAGAGTTCCTACATATGCCAATAGTATTTTAGGGTAGGTTTGGACAATATGAGTTCCTATATATGCAGATCAATACCCTATCACCACGTTCAATGGCCAAAATCAGCAAAAGCCACTAGCTGTAGCTTTTCAAGGACCTGGAAGGATCCCATTGAATTTATCTTACAACTTGCAAGCAAACATGCACTTCATCCTTGATCCCATGCCCTTGTTTGGGTTTTAATATTTTTCATTATAACAAAACACACACAATCATACAATTACTATGACTCATGAATTATTTATAAATTATAATTGCACAAATTAAATGACATTGAAACTTGAGCAGCAAAGAAAGAGTAGTTTATTTAAGTGTTCAACTAATGCAATGTTATTCTAAAACAAAAAACTAATGCAGTGTTATTATGAACTCAGGTTCATTGTATGCATGATAGAATATTAATCACTAAAATCATAATTTGTAAGTATTTATAATTTTCCACTTTTTAAATACTTAATTTTATCACATAAAATTTACCCACAAACCCAAGTCTACAAATAACATTCACATTTTGTCATATATATGACCTGTGTTCTTTATTCTTTTTCTTTTCTTTTTTAATCTTCGAATTGTTTTTTCTTCCTGTTTTTAAGTCAAGGACCGGAAAAGAGCTTTCTTCGAAATGTGGGTGAGCATAAATAAGGTCACAACTCACAACCCCTTTTTACTTGTACACTTCCATTTTTTCCCCCCAAAAGATACCTCTTTCTGAAAAAAATTCAAAATGTTAAATAACACATTCCGAAAATCAAATTTGAAAAATGTTAAAATTTTAATACAATCTAAATTTTGGTTTAGAAAATGTTGGAAGACCAGATACAAGAGAAAAATGTGTTAAAATTTTAATAGATTTTGAAAACTTTCAAGAAAGTGCTAAATTTCTTACACTTATTGTCATCATCGTTCATTCACGTTTATTTTCCTCACTTTGGCTTAATGGAAGTGATATTTTCAATCAATTGCATATTGTTTAGTTGTTTCATATGATGATGAGGAATGAACAATGTTGCCAATGGTGTGGAAAAGAAAAAAAAAGGTTTTGAGGGAGAAATGTTCTGGACTTCAAATCCGTAGGCATAGTTAGGGTTTTCATATTCAAGATATTGTTTGCTTAGGTATTCGGTGATCATCACAGTTATAAAGACACTTTGGTAGATTAAGAGAAGATGGTGTTTATATACAATCCGTGACCTCAACTACTTAGCGATGTGATACTTTGTGGCTACCGAAACAAGTCCTCCAGTCGAGACTAAGGGACAAGAGTGGCCTAGGTCCTCCTTCTTGTGCCAATGTTCTAAAATAGTTTAGTTCTATCGTTATCATGTTGGCTTTTGAACTTTGTTTCCTTCCTGCTTCTGCTCTCCTTGTACAATTTGTTGAGTGGAGAATAAAAGATTAAAGTAAAAGCCTATCTTGGAACTTGGAAGAATGTTTCAAAGGGTGGAAGGTGGATTTTGAGAGATGCAAAGAAAATCCTGTTTTGGAGAAATATATAGTTTTGAAATTAAGGAAATCCTTGTTGCAAGAATGCTGACTTCATCCTCCGGCCCATCTTCTTGATAAGTATGCCTCTGATTTTGATAATCAAAATGGAGATTGGTGAAGGAAGAGGTCGTAGATTTGAATTTTCACACTAACAAAAACAATCTAACAAGAAACATTTATCGATAAAAAAAAGAAAAAAATGAATATTTGTCGTCTTAGCCAAGCGCACACATATTTCAAATATCATTATTTTTTATATAAGTCTTTCAAGATTGGGATGGGAGAGTATAAAAGTAAAAGTTTATCTCATACTTTCTCGGGAAAATGGAAAAAAATAAACAGTGGATTTGGGGCTATGGATATGTTCCCTGAAGCACAAATAAATTTCTCCAAATCTATTTTTTCAATTTATTTTTGAGAAAATTAATTATATGTGAATAATGTACTATATTATAAATTATTATATATCAGAAATTTATTGATTTTTATAATAATTATTTTAAAAATCATATAAATAGTAGTATCTAATTAGTTGACAATATAAAAATTAATTTTTTTATATAGACAATGTATAACCATTAAACTTATATAATTTTTAAAAAGTTTTAAATTTTATTATTTTTAACATTAATTTTAGATCGTATGTATATTAGAATTTTTTTCCAAAATATTTATCATAAAAAATATATTTTGGAAGTTAATTTTCAAGAAAAAAAAAATCTTCAAAAAAAATTACATGCATGAATTGGGTTGGTTCTATACACTTGCACTTGTGCTTTTCGGTCTATCCTTAACAAGGCAATTGCTTTATGCACCCCATTTTTGCTAGGTGCACCTCAAAAACTTTTAATATTCCCAGCTTACCCTTCTCCCCCTCGCTCACCCTCTTCTTCTCTCCATTTTCCTCTTCATCACATTGCACCTTCTTGCTTTTGCAACTGTGGAATCAACCCTTTCCCCACGTCTATCTTTCCCTACGTAGCTACCACAACCTTCTCCACCTTTGGATTTCAGATTCATAATTATAATCTTATAATTTCAGATTGAGTGATTCATGATACATTTGTATTCTAGAATGTATTATGGATTATTCAATCCACAATTATGAAGACTAGATTTCAGATTTGAGAATTCATAATACATTCTAGATTAACTATAATTCCAAATTTAGGATTGTAGAATTATGGTTTTGATTCTTACAAATCCATAAAAAAAAGTTCAATTTTTGAAAGCACACTGAAGGGAGGTCATAGTCTTACCAAATGTTACCAAAATTGGATTGATTATTGACTTGATCATAGTGTTCCAGTTCAATGGGTCACTAGTTGAATAAGTAATTCACATGTCAAGCTTATTAAATTTAGAGAAGTGCTAGTAACACACATTTTTCCTTTGGTTGAAACTTATTGAAAACTACAAAATTAAAAAAAAAAAGTTGAAGAATGTGTTGCTAGTATTTTTCTTAAATTTATATAATAGATATTGTATCACACACAATGTGACTATCACATGTCTTAAGTTATTATTCTTCATGTCAAATTGAGCTTTACAAGTTAAAGAATAAGTTAAGATTCGTGATCATTTAGGTTCTTGGGAATCAATCATTCATGGGAATATATTTTCAAAACTTGTATCAAACATGAGAAAGTGATATTCCAAAGTATTCCAAGAGTCTTGCTTGATACCTTAAAACAAGCATCTTCTTGTCAAGATTGAATTTTGGGTAAGGAGTTAGCCTCCCTAAGTGTGCCAAACTAAGGTTTGCATCTCTATGGAAAGATATGTTTATATTTAATATTCAAAAATATCTCAAATCTATTATATTATATGTCATACCCCATTTTTGACCCGTTTTTATTTCTTTTTTCTCGTCTTTTAAGCCGGAAATTTCTATCATTTCAGATGAAATTTCGGCAGGGAGGTATTTTAAAATACCTCATTTTTGTTTTGAAGACGCCCCTTTTTTATTATTATTATTTATTTATTTACCTCTTTTTATTGTTTTTTTATTTTTAGTTATTATTTTCTTCTTTTCTTTTCCTTTTATTAAGTGTTTTTTTTTATTTCCGTTTTTTTATTATTAATATCTTTATTAGTATCTTCTTTTCGTTTTTTTTTTTATTTTTTTTTTTTTATTATTATTATTTTATTATTTTATTTTATTTTATTTTATTTTTTTATTTTTTTATTTTGCTGTTTTATATTTTGTTTTTTTTTTCTTTCTTTTTCTTTCTTTTTCCTTTTCCTTTCCTTTTTTTCTTTTTTCTTTTCGGTTTTCTCGGTCCAGGCCTAGAGGGGCTCTTCGTTTTTTTACCCTAATTATGACCTTTAAATGCTGCATTAATTACTGTGCATGTCAGAGAGAGAGAGAGAGAGGGGAATACGGACAGTCAAAACGCCGGAACAGCCAAGAGCCACCACTAGCCACCACTCAGCCCCTTTCCTCCTCCGAGAACCACCATCGGCCGAGCCCAGCCATCGGCCGAGCCAACACAGCCACCGAAAACCGCCATCGGCCGAGCCAACACAGCCACCGTGAACCACCAACACCGCAAACACAGTAACCCACTCACTCACGCGGCCTAAAACCTACATCAAAACCACCACCAACGGCCAAGCCCACACCAAACACCACCAACCACAAGCACTACGTCAAACACCCACACCCACACAACCCAAGCCGTAACCGTTTTCTGAAGCTTAAACGATAACATAAGGACAAAGGTAGTTCACCTTTTTTCTAAGATTCAAGGCTAGATCTAGGCTTTATCAGTGTTGGTTTTCAAAAAATAACGGTGGATTTGAGAACTAGGGGAAAAAAGGAATTCAAAACATGTAGTTTTTTTAAAAAAAGGAGGAGTTTCTTTTTCCGACGCGGCGGCGCCGCCACCCATGGCCGGCCAGCCACTGCGCCGGTAAACAGCTTCCGGCGGTGTGTGGTTAGAGAGAGAAGAGAGCTTCTGAGCGTTTCTTTAGAGAGAGGAAGAAGTTGGATTTATGTTATTTTAGGGTTTATTTTCTAATTTATACTGCTGCCATGACCAATACTATGGTGCACGCGGATCTCTGTGTCCCCATGGACCATCAGGGTTGAACCGTTAGATCCTAGATCTAACGGCCAATGTTATCCCCTGTTTTGATCAGATGCGTCTCACCTCTTGGTTTTTACTTTGTTCTTCTTCTCTTGTGACGTCTGATTAAGATCTAATGGCTAAGACTGTGTCTCCCCATGATCAAATCTGGACGCTTCGATCAATCTGACGATTCAGATTTGATCTGTTAAGCCCACTTTTTATTTTGAGCCCATTTCCTTTTTTCTGTTCCTTCTAGTATTTTACTTTCTGCACCCCCTTTTCTTCTCTATTCTTTTTTTTTATTACTTTTTTATGCATCATATTTACTTTATGCCCTTGCATTTTTTTTATTTTCTTTATTTATTTTCCAGCACCATATCTATTTTACGTCTTGCATTTTATTTTCCAGTATCATATTTATTTTTTTTTTTTTGTCTTGCATTTTTATTTTGTTTATTTTTATTTTATGCACCATATTTACTTTATGTCTTGCATTTTTTTTATTTATTTTTAGCGTCATGTTTATTTTATGTCTTGCATTTTTATTTTCTTTTATTTTATTTCCAGCATTATATTTATTTTTATGTCTTGCATTTTTTATTTATTTTTAGCATCATGTTTATTTTATGTCTTGCATTTTTATTTTCTTTTATTTATTTCCAGCATTATATTTATTTTTATGTCTTGCATTTTATTTTCTTTATTTATTTTATGCACCATATGTATTTCTTGTTTTGTATTTCATGCATTTTATTATTTCTTCTAGCATATTTATTTTAATGCATTTGAAATTTTTATTTATTATTGTCAATTAGAATGTATCTAGGTCCAATGTAAATAAAAATAAAAATGAGAATCTGCACCGACACTCACATTTATTTTTATGTTTTCCGCCGAGGACGATCATGTGATTTGAACCGTATCCGAGGAAAAGGACCCTCACTTGATCCAACGTCATTTTAAGGGATCCGGCGCGTTTAGACTTATCTCCGCATAATTTCCAAAAAAAAAAAAAAAAAAAAAAGGGATCAATCTTTATTCTTTCTTTCTTAATCAAATCTTTAATCAATCAAAACATTTTTTCAAATTTAAAATCAATCGAACTCACTTCTTTTATTTCTTCTATGCCTTTTCGGCCTCTTACCTTGCCTAAACTCTTCTTTTTTCGAACTTTAAAATCAATCAAAACCAATCACTTGACTTTCTACTCCGAACTACATGATTTTGATCCCATTCGGGTATGTAGGCAAAAGACTTTGTCTTCCCAAATCAAATAAAAATAAACAAAAACTTTTTTCTTCTCCTTTCTTTCGAACCCACCTCTTTAATCTTTCCACACTTGAGCATTTATTTCCAAACAAATAATTAATTTAGCATAAAGATAAAATAAGCAAGAGGTTCCTATAGAGTACTATAGACGTTTAGGGTGCTAGTACCTTCCCTTTGCGTAACCAACCCCCGGACCTTTGATCTCTCAAAAATAGGGTTTTTCGAGCTTTCTCCCTTTTCTTCGGAAAAATAAAAGATCGGTGGTGATCTTAAAAATGCGAGTCAATGCTAATCAATAGCTTGATATCAAAAAATCACCGCGACAGAAAATGGCGACTCCACTGGGGATCACACTCCTAAGTGGGTTAAACCTATCTTGTTTTTTCATCTTTATGCTTTGTTATTATTTGAAACTGTAAATACGTGCTTAAGTGTTTATCTTTTACGTGAGTGGTGAGATAAGTCCTACACCCGGACTTGAGGGAAACATAAGATAGGATGGTGGTATAATCATAGTGTCTTTCCGAGAGTGAGTTTCGGATGTGGCACATGTGATAACCCCGCTCAATGGAGGGATCTTGGGAATATTACTATGTTGGCATGAGTAGTCGTGTTCAGCATTAATATTTCCAAGCGACCTATGAAGTTGAGGACCTTTAGTTACCTTTAACCCATCTTAGCCTTTTAGGACGTAGTGCGGTGGCTAATCAAGAGTAGTCTTGAATTGGTTGATACGCGATACTACACTCAAACGAGGCTTTCCTATGGACATTGTTGGACCGGGAGTAGTCCCGCAATCCGACAATATCCGGAAGTGGTCAATGACTTTGGGAACTTGGTAGAACCCGTGATACAGGTACATATGAAACCATAGTCCTTACCAAATGACGTGTTTACCCTTAACTCCAACATTTTGGATTTAACTTCACCATGTTTTCTCCATACTGTGGCATAACCATGCATACATGCATCCATGCATAAACTCTTTTTTTTTTTTTCATCCAAATTATCGAAGGACTTAGACAAGCTTTTTGTAAACTTTGTAGATATGGACATCCCACTGAGAAGCACTAGGAAGTACCTTTTCAAAAAAACAGACCTGTTGAGATTAAGGGAGCTAGCATCTTTAGTAAGTGATCCAGTTGATTTTCAAGCTCATCATGGGAAGTTGCTCAGAATTCTTAGAGTAGATGTTGAGGAAGGATGCCTAGAGACCCTGGTTCAGTTCTATGACCCGCTCTACCATTGCTTCACATTTCCCGATTACCAGCTTGTCCCCACACTTGAAGAGTACTCCTACCTAGTAGGTTTACCTGTGCCAGACAAGATACCTTTCCATGGTTTTGAGCCTACCCCTAAACCCTCCGACATCGCAGCCGCCCTCCATCTTAAAACCTCCATCATCCAAGCAAACCTTACCTCTAAAGGAGGCCTCCAAGGTCTTCCCACCCACTTCCTCTACCAACAAGCCTCCATATTTGCTGAAGCAGCTAGTATACTTGCCTTCCATTCTATCCTAGCCCTCCTTATATATGGCCTTTTATTCTTCCCAAATGTTGACAACTTCATCGATATCAATGCCATTAAAATCTTTCTTACAAAGAACCCCGTACCCACTCTACTCGCCGATACCTACCATTCTATCCATGACCGTACCCAGGCTGGCCGGGGAACCATTTCTTGTTGTGCACCTTTACTCTATCAATGGTTTACCTTCCACTTACCTCAATCCCGTGCCTTCAAGATCAATGATGACAAGCTTTCCTGGCCTCGCCGAATCATGACTCTTGACCCATCTGACATTGTTTGGTACCAAGCAGCTAGTGATGTTGGAGAGATTATTGTGAGTTGTGGTGAATATCCCAACGTACCTCTTTTGGGTATGCGTGGCGGAATTAGCTACAACCCACTCCTCGCTCGACGACAATTTGGGTACCCGATAAAGACAAAACCAAACAACCTTGCCTTGACTAATGAATTCTATCTTAACCATGGTGATCACTCGAACAAAAGGGAAAGATTCGCACAAGCTTGGAGCGCTATCCGCAGACTCAACAGAAGTCAGTTGGGAAAGAAATCAGACTATGTGCACGAATCTTATACCCAGTGGATTATTGATAGGACCAAGAGCTTTGGCCTACCCTACCGCTTACCTAGATACCTATCGTCCACCATCCCACCATCATCCTTGCCTATCCCCTTTGACACTAAGGAGGAGTTTCATGAACAATTAACCAAAGAAAGGCAAGAAAAAGAAACTTGGAAGAGGAGATGCCAGGAGCTAAAGCAAGAGAATGAGACTTTGAAAGGGAAGATAGCCCAACAGAGCCGTGAGCTTTTTATCCAGAACCAGAGGATGATTGAGAAGGACGACTTGCTTCGTCGGAAAGACGTTTTGCTCCACCAAGATGCTAGAAGGAAGAGGAAGTTTATGGACTTGTTCTCCCGTGCACATTCAGATTCCGAGGACCCATCTACTCCGGGAGTTTGAGTCTGAAGTTCTTAGGACCTTATGTTTAGATTTTAGCTCCCGAAATCTCTTGACTTGTAAAAAAAAAAAAAAAAAAAAAAAAAAAAAAAAAATCTTTGTAATATTCCAATGCTTAAGTGAGGTGTTTCAGTTTATGATGTTTACAATTTCTCTAACAAGTTCTTCGATAATAATTTGTCCCCTTTCTTTTTGCATAAGCATAAGCATGCATCATGTTGCATTCATAGTTTCTAAATCGAGTCTCACACTGTGTTCACTACTTCAAAAGGGGGGAGTCAATCAGCCGCCGCCCAAGGAAAGTGGCTCGGCGAATTCTCCACAAACCAACTCGCGTTTACAACACCAGGGCCAATCGGAAGAGGATGGATATAGTTGAACAAGAAAATCAGAGTCTCAGGGAGGAGGTTGCCACTTTACGAGAGGGAATGGATAGGTTGACGACTATGATGAGTGCACTCCTGTCCGCCCAGAACTCTCAAGCTGCCGCCGCTGCTGTAGAGCAGCCTGTGGTGAGCACAACCCCGCTATCCACCCCTCTTTTTGCCTCCAGGTTGTACATGGGGAATGCCACCTCCAGTCTGTGGAAGCCCCCAGCCCGCTGTATCTGAAGTTCCACCTCCTTTTGCTCAGCAGTCAGCACCAGTTCCGCAACCCAGTACCTCTTTCCCTCAAGCTGCAATGACTTATTCAGCTCCACTGATTCACACTATTCAACAAGAGGTTGAACCAATTTTCCAAGCTGAAAATGTTGTAGCCTTCGACAAGATGGAAGAACTCCAAGAAAGATTTGATGGTATGCAAAGGGAAGTCGAAGCCCTCCGAGGAAGAGATCTGTTCGGGAAGGACGCCTGTGAATTATGCTTGGTCCCAAATGTTACTATCCCACACAAGTTCAAGGTGCCAGACTTCGAGAAGTATAAAGGGAACTCTTGTCCCCGCAGTCACTTGGTGATGTACGCGCGGAAAATGTCCATGTATACTGACAATCATAAGCTGCTTATTCATTTCTTTCAGGACAGCCTAACTGGGGCCGCTCTGAAGTGGTATATGAATTTGGACAGTGCGAGCATTCGTACTTTCAATGACCTGGGTGAAGCGTTCATCCGGCAGTATAAGTACAATTTGGACATGGCCCCAGATCGTGATCAGCTCCGTGCGATGACACAAAAAGAGAAGGAAACGTTCAAGGAGTATGCCCAACGTTGGAGGGAAGTGGCTGCCCAGATTGTCCCGCCGTTGGAAGAAAGGGAAATGACCAAAATATTTTTGAAGACCCTGAGCCAGTTTTATTACGAGAAAATGGTTGCAAGTGCACCAACAGACTTCACCGAAATGGTCAACATGGGGGTGCGATTAGAGGAAGGTGTCCGAGAGGGACGTTTGACTGGGGAAAGTGTCCCTGCTGCAAGCAATGCCAAGAAGTTTGGAGGCCACTTTGCGAAGAAGAAAGATCAAGAGGTGGGGATGGTAGCTCATGGTAAGCCTCAGCAGAATTTCACCCCATATCGTCAGGTTGCGAATGTCGCATCCGCTATCCCAAACCCATCATATCACCAACAAAGGCCACATTACCCCTACCCATACCCTCCACAACAATACCCTCCACAACAATACCCTCCACAATAATACCCTCCACAACAATACCCTCCACAGCAATACCATCAGCCACAATACCCTCAAAAACAACAAAATCGCCCGCAACCCCCCCAACAACCATATCACTCACAAAACCGCCAGAAAACAACCTTTGATCCAATCCCGATGAAATATGCTGACTTACTCCCCGCCCTGCTCGCCAAAAACCTTGTCCAGGTCAGAACACCCCCTCGTACACCAGATGTTTTACCTCCCTGGTTTCGTCATGATTTAACCTGCGCTTTCCACCAAGGGGCCCCAGGTCATGACGTTGAAAACTGCTATGTCCTGAAGAATGAAGTGCAAAAACTAGTCCGGGCCAACTTGCTATCCTTTAAAGATCAGAATCCCAATGTTCAGGCGAACCCTCTACCGAACCATGGGCCTGCTGTTAACATGATACAAGATTGTGATGAAGACGGTGTCATCCTGAACGTCCAGCACGTTCGAACTCCCCTGGTCCCAATACATATCAAGATGTGCGAGGCAGCTCTGTTTGACCATGATCATGCAGCGTGTGAAATATGTCCGGTGAATGTAAAAGGATGCCCTAAGGTACAAGAGGACGTACAAGGGCTGATAGACAGCAGAGAACTTATCATCACGAGGAAGGACAAAGAAGTGTGCGTCATCACCCCCGAGTTTCAGCGGTTGGAAATAAGCTATAACAGTGGGGAATCAACTACTACTCCACTGGTGATTAGCTTGCCAGGACCTATGCCGTATGCTTCCCTAAAAGCGGTCCCTTACAAGTATAGTGCCACGATGTTGGAAGGTGGACAGGAGGTGCCTTTGCCCTCTCTAACTCCTGCGGTTTCTGTGGACAACGTTGCTAATGACGGTAAAGTTCTGAGGAATGGACGTGTTATCCCCACATTGTTTGCAAAGAAAGTGAATGATCCGGCAGTTAAACAGGTGACAGTGAACGGCCCCGGTACAAGGAAGGAAGTAGGCCAATCCAATGGGACTAGTAAGAATTCTGATCATGACGAAATTCTGAAACTGATCCAGAAGAGTGAGTATAAAGTAGTAGACCAGCTGCTGCAAACTCCCTCTAAGATATCCATTTTGTCTCTGCTATTGAACTCAGAAGCACACCGTGAGGCTCTAATGAAGGTGTTGGACCAAGCTTTTGTGGAGAGGGACGTGACTGTTAATCAATTGGACAGTATAGTAGGAAACATTACTGCCTGCAATAATTTGAGTTTTAGTGATGAAGAACTTCCTGAGGAGGGGAGGAACCACAATCTGGCGTTACATATATCGGTGAACTGCAAGTCAGATGCTCTGTCGAATGTACTTGTGGACACTGGTTCCTCATTGAATGTGATGGCCAAATCCACATTAGATCAACTTTCCTACCGGGGGCCTCCCATGAGAAGAAGCGGGGTGGTTGTCAAAGCGTTTGATGGATCAAGAAAGTCTGTTATCGGGGAGGTTGATTTGCCCATTACAATTGGGCCGTTTGTTTTCCAAATTACATTCCAGGTGATGGATATCCAAGCCGCATACAGTTGCCTTTTGGGTAGGCCATGGATCCATGGAGCTGGGGCCGTGACGTCCACCTTGCATCAAAAGCTGAAGTTTGTCAGAAATGGGAAATTGATCACTGTGAGTGGAGAGGAAGCCTTGTTGGTTAGTCATTTGTCAGCTTTTTCCTTTATTGGTGCTGATGAAACAGAAGGAACCTCTTTCCAAGGCCTGACTTTAGAGGGTAAAAAGCCAGAGAAAAATGAAGTATCTTTTGCTACTTGGAAGAGCGCACAGAAAGTGGTGCAGGAAGGAACAGGTGTAGGATGGGGAAAAGTTGTGCAGTTGCTGGAGAGTAAAAACCGTGAAGGACTGGGATTTGCTTCTTCTGCAGGATCCGCAACGAACAGTGTTGGATCAAGCTCCATTACTAGCACCTTTTGTAGCGCCGGGTTCATCAACAACTCGCCAGAAGCCAATGCTGTCTTGGAAGATGTTCCTGAAGAGATAGTACTTGCATTTGTCACACCTGGAAAATTTGTTCGCAACTGGGACGCGGTTGACATCCCTTCAGTAGTTCATGCATCAAAGTAATGTGTCTTTGTTTTTTCTGTTTGTTTGTTTTTCAAAAAAGATCCTTTCGTCTTGCCCAGGACGAAAGCGCAATCATGTAGGGCTGTTTTGTTTCAAGCACTACTCTTATTAATGGAAAATGTGGTTTATCCTGATATCTATGCTTATTGCTCTTTCTGGAAAATGGTAACACAAAAAACCCAAAATATTTTATTTTTGTTTTCTGATTTCAATTAATTATAAAAAGTCTGCATTGTTCACTCATTTTCTAAAGTCAATCATCAATCATATGCAGACTAGGCATTTATGAGCCCGTTGAACATAATAACCCTGCACTCTCTCCCAACTTCGAATCTCCTGTCTACGAGGCTGAAGAGGAGAAGGATGATGAAATCCCAGAGGAACTTGCTCGGTTATTGGAATATGAAAAGAAAACCATTCGGCCTCATGAGGAGATAGTAGAGGTGATTAACTTGGGAACCAAGGAAGATAAGAAGGAAGTCAAGATTGGGGCATCGCTTGAGGCAACTGTCAAACGAAGGGTGATTGAATTACTCAAAGAATATGCCGATGTGTTCGCATGGTCGTACCAGGATATGCCCGGCTTGGATCCCCGTATTGTGGAGCACCGTTTGCCTTTGAAGCCCGAATGCCCACCGGTCAAGCAGAAATTGAGAAGAACTCGCCCTGACATGGCTCTCAAGATCAAAGAGGAAGTACAGAAGCAGATCGATGCAGGTTTTCTTGTCACATCAGAGTATCCTCAATGGTTAGCCAACATAGTGCCTGTTCCAAAGAGGGACGGCAAGGTCAGGATGTGCGTCGACTACCGAGATTTGAACAAGGCTAGTCCGAAAGATGACTTTCCTCTACCTCACATCGATGTATTGGTTGACAGCGCTGCAAAGTCCAAGGTCTTCTCCTTCATGGACGGTTTCTCTGGGTACAATCAGATCAAGATGGCAGTCGAAGATAGAGAAAAGACATATTTCATCACGCCTTGGGGCACCTTTTGTTACAGGGTAATGCCCTTTGGGTTGATAAATGCAGGTGCCACTTACCAAAGAGGCATGACCACTCTCTTTCATGACATGATGCACAAAGAGATAGAAGTGTACGTGGATGATATGATTGTCAAGTCAGGCACTGAAGAAGAACATGTCGAGTACTTGCTGAAGATGTTTCAACGGCTGAGAAAGTACCAACTTCGACTGAATCCCAACAAATGTACCTTTGGTGTTAGATCTGGAAAACTCTTAGGTTTCATTGTCAGTCAGAAAGGTATTGAAGTAGATCCTGACAAGGTCAGGGCCATTAGAGAAATGCCGGTTCCACAAACAGAGAAACAAGTGAGAGGTTTTCTTGGGCGTCTAAATTAC